>NC_141142.1:12784601-12958351 GCF_053477565.2 Lygodium microphyllum
TAATCGCCTAATCGTCTAATGCAAGTGACTAAGTCGTCCCTCATATCTGTGGCTAGGTGGGAGGCCAAGATAATGATAGATCTACTCTCATAGGAGGGTTTGAGGCTTGTGGGCGGGAGGTTGGGTTTTGGCTGGGTTGGACAACTTAGGAACTAATGCCTGCTTCGTGGATTGGTTAGTAGGATACTTAGTGGCTACTTGTGCGATGGGTTGGTCTTGGGGCCTAGGTGACGTGCTGCTTTCGGCTTGTGGAGCAGTTGGGACACTGGGGGTGGCAGGTTTAGTGGGTCCAAGGGCAGTTGGTTGCAATTTTGGTCGATAGACTTGTTGAGGTTCTATGGGTTTGGTTTTTTTTGGGTCAATTGGTTTCTCATTCCTTGTTGGCTTACCGTTTTGTTGAGATGGGTTGGAGGGCTTGGATTGAGGGGCACACGTGCGGCTTGTAGTCTTGGGCAACCAAATTCAGTTGTTGCCTTTGTAGTAGCCTTGAGTGCGCAATAGGTCTTTGGGCACCCATCGTGGCTTGACCATTCGTCTGTTTCTGTAGTGCCAACTTGGTCTCCTAGACCTAGGGCGTGAGGTTCTATGGTTATGGGTTTGTGTGGTTTGGCTGCTAGGGGGTTGCGATTGGTGTTCGGGTTTGTGTGGTTTGGCTGCTAGGGGGTTGCAGTTGGCGTTTGGATATCCATTTGAGCTGCTGCTGCTCAGTGGTCTTGGGTGTGGCATCTTTGGGTTGCGGCCAGTTCGTTTTGGCAGGGTGGGATAAGTCATGACTCCCCTTCCTAGACCTTGCACTTGGTTCCTCTATCTGTGGGATTACAAGTTTGGATGGAGCCGCGTTGCCCTTGTTGAAAGCTGTCACTATTCGAACATTGCCAATGGCGAGGTGAACGCGTTGCAAGTCATAGTTGACATTGCAATATGCTTGTTTTTTGAACGCGCGTCCTAGTCGTGATTCCTTAGCGGCGGCTTTGTTGTTAGGCATCACATGGAAGATCATAGGTAGGCTTTTAGTCTCGATAGAGACCGCTATTTTGTACTTTTTCAGCAGTGAGTAGAACTGATTCCCAAATGGGTTGAGTTTAGCGTTAGCCGGTTGCAATTGGGGTTGACCAATGAGGATCCAATGATTGTGTGTAAGAATATTAAAGTCAGTCCTCCTCGTCAATAAGTGCGTCAAAGGCATGGGTCTTTTGGGCAGTCAGTGATATGCATAGGTAGGCAGGTTCTATTGCTTTCTCATCCTTATCCTCGTTCTCTATCTCAGTGTGTAGGGACCAATTAGGTACGACGATCGAGACAGACTGTCCTATGTGCAATGAGAACCAGAGAGTGAGAGAGAGCAGAGTAGAGTGAGGACGTTTTCAGGTACAATGACGAGTGTGTACCTTCAGGTTTTTAGATAGATATATATGTGTAAGTACAAGTGCTAAGGGTATGTTCACACCCAAGCACATTTAAAAGGCACCCGGCCTTTATTCCCAACAACCTCCCACCTAAAGGCAATGTGCCTTAAGAGGAGAAAAGAATCAGCTAAGTCTAGGTATGTACAAAGCTGAAATACATATATCTATTCAACTCCCATCATCTGTCGGCAATGAGCAAACCGCTCTGCTGGAAGACCCTTCGTGAGAAGGTCTGCAGGGTTATCATCTGTATGCACTTTGACAAGCTCAATGCTTTTGTTGTCAAGTACATCTCTAATGAAGTGGTACTTCACTTGTATGTGCTTTGTCTTTGCATAAAAGACAAGATTCCGTGCTAGCATGATAGCACTCTGACTACCACAATGGAGAAGAGGTAACTCTGTAATGCCAAGCTCTCCTACCAGATGTGAAAGCCATAAAGTCTCCTTGCATGCCTTAGTGGCAGCCACATACTCTGCCTCTGCAATAGACAATGCAACACACTTTTGCAGCTTGGAGATCCAAGAGACTGCTCCTCTTGTGAAAGTAAACACATACTTAGAAGTGGACTTCCTGCAGTCCGCATGACTAGCATAGTCTGCATCCGTAAAGCCAACAACAGATGCCTTCTGCTTTCCAAAGCAGATGCACAACTCCTTTGTGCCTTTGAGGTATCTCATAATACCTTTCACTGCATCCCAATGCTTCTTGCCAAGGGTTGCTATATATTTGCTAACCACTCCCACTGTAAAGGCAATGTTAGGACGTGTAGCAACCATAGCATATATCAAACTGCCAACAACTGAAGCATATGGTATCTTGGCCATTTCAGCCTTCTCATCATCAGATGTAGGGCTGTCCTCTACACTAAGTTTCACATATGGAGGCAATGGAACCCCAGTTTGTAGGGACCGATTAGACACAACAATCGAGACAGAGTGTCCTACGTGCAGTGAGAGCCACAAAGAGTGAGAGAGAGCAGAGTAGAGAGTGAGCACGTTTTGAGGTACAATGACGAGTGTGTACCTTTAGGTTTTTAGATAGATATATATATGTAAGTACAAGTGCTAAGGGTGTGTTCACACCGGAGCACATTTAAAAGGCACGAGGCCTTTATTCTCAACACAGTGATGGTGGCTACTCTTACGTTCACAGGGGGTTCTAGCATTGGAGGCTTGTGCAGTGGATGTGTTGGAGGGTAGTATTTCTTGAGGCGATTGCCATTGAAGCTTATGGCCCTTTACAGAGTTCAGTAGCACTAGGTCCCCTTGCTCAAAGTCATGTTGTTTGATATGTTTGTCAAACTAGCTCTTGTGTCTTGCCTTTTTTGCAAATTAGTGTATGGGTAGCTAGGAGTTGGGTCCTAGAAAGGCGTTCTAGCTCTACTAGGCGTTCCGTCCATGCCTCCTTTCCATCCCATCTCTCTTGCACTACCATTCTCAAGATTGGAACGAAAAACTCCAATGGCAGGATCGCTTCAGTCCCATAGGTAAGCTTGAATGGTGTTTGCACTACGGCCCTCTTGTAGGCTCTTCTATAGGTCCATAGTGTTGCCATGAGTTTATTGTCCTAGTCGCTGCGTGAGGCAAAGACTACCTTAGTCAGTACGTTCACTAGGATCTTGTTCGTTGATTGCGCCCGATTGTTAGCTTGAGGGCAGTAGGGTGATGATGTTCTATGGATGATCAAGAATGTGAATAGTAAATGGGCAATCACTTTATTAATGAAGTGCATGCCTTGATCACTAACTAGCTCGATTGGACACTTGAATCGCGAGATCACCTACTTCCAAACGAACTTAGTCGTAGTCCTAGTGTCATTTTTCTTGGTGGCTCGAGCTTCGGTTCATTTCATGAGGTAATCCATTACTACAATGATGTATTTTGCTTGTGAGTACTGCATTGTGGGGCTGATTGGCCTAATAAAGTCGATCCCCCACTTTTCAAAGGGCTGTCATGCTATTGTCGGGGTCAACTCCATCTTGTCCTTATGGATTGGTACTTTGGTCCTTTGACATTCATTGCAATGCTTCACAAGCACATCATGCATTTCATGCTCACACACGCATCTTCACAATAACCCATCCTATCCTAGTCTATAGAGGTGGTTGGCAACTAACTAATAGGGTTGAATCTTAAGGATAAGGTACTTTAGTCTAGCCTTCTCTATAGGTCTCTCAGGCAATCCATGCTTCGGTTCATTTCATGAGGTAATCCATTACTACAATGATGTATTTTGCTTGTGAGTACTGCATTGTGGGGCTGATTGGCCTAATAAAGTCGATCCCCCACTTTTCAAAGGGCTGTCATGCTATTGTCGGGGTCAACTCCATCTTGTCCTTATGGATTGGTACTTTGGTCCTTTGACATTCATTGCAATGCTTCACAAGCACATCATGCATTTCATGCTCACACACGCATCTTCACAATAACCCATCCTATCCTAGTCTATAGAGGTGGTTGGCAACTAACTAATAGGGTTGAATCTTAAGGATAAGGTACTTTAGTCTAGCCTTCTCTATAGGTCTCTCAGGCAATCCATGCTCTAGGGCTTGGACTATGTCATCTGCTCAATATGGCGTTAGATCGGCTGTGAATAGGTCTCTCAGGAACCATCTAGCTATGCGTCCTATAGTGCAAGGTTTGTTTACTAGATAAAGCAAAGCTTGATGGTCAACAAAGAAGATAAAGGGCATAGCTAAAAGATAATGACGAAACTTCTTTACAAGGAATACCATGGCTAGCCATGGCTAGGCCTTTCCTCTCCGTTGTGGAGTAATTCATCCCTGTATTTGTGAGTTGTCTGCTAGTAAAGCTCACATGATAATCAAGATTATGTTCACTAGGTTGGCACAAAATAGATCTCACAGCGAACTTCAAGGCATCAATGTGCACGTGGAATCTTATGTTCCAATCTGGGGCCCGCAGAATGGGTGCGGTCGTGAGAGTCTTTTTTAGTTTCTCGTAAGCACGTTGGCATTCCTCGGTTCAGTTGAATACATCAATTTGTAAAGGGATCTAGCGATCAATGCATAGTTTAAGACAAATTGCCGATAGTACCTTGTGTATGTCCCAAGAAGCATTGAACTCCCTTATAGTTCGTGGGTGGTGGTAAATTGACAATGACTATGACTTTGGAGAAGTCTATGGCAATGCCATTCTTAGACACCGCGTGCCCTAGGATACACCCATGTTTCACATAGAATTGACACTTCAAGGGCGGAGAGATTATACAGCCTACACCACTCAAAGACTTGGCGAAGTTTATCCAGGTGTTCCCTCAACTAGAGTGAACGCATAGATCGTCAAGTAACACCTCCAATTCTCGTCTAAGCATGTCTTTGAAGATGGTACACATGAGGCGCTGAAAGGTAGGTGGTGCATTTGTCAGCCTAAATGGCATGACTATGTAGGCAAACACGCTCCATTCCGTTGCAAACACTATCTTATGCCTATCAGCAGGGTGTACTTACACCTGGTTATAACTTGAGAAGCTGTCCAGGAAACTGTAGGCCTCTCTTTTTGTTACTCTCTCGAGCATGTGCTTAGTGTAGGGTAGTGGATAGTTATCTCTTGTTGTTGTAGCATTGCCTTTTTTATAGTTTACGCACACTCGAATTTTTTTGTTCTTCTTTAGGATAATCACTATGAGTGACATCCAATCTGTGTGCTCGATTTTGTAGATGAATTCGGCCTTCAATGGCTTATCTATCTCCTCCTTGATGGTGTGTGTGCTTTGGATTTATCGGGTATGGTTGTTGTTTAACTGGTGTTGCAATAGGAGTCATCAGGATTTTATTGTTCACGACCCTCGGATCTATCTCTTTGAGCTCATTTAAGGACCAAGCGAATACATCTATATACTCTCGCAGGAGAGCGACAAGATCAACCTTCGCTTGTCCAGTTAAGTCGTTAGCTATGAACATGGATTGAGGCTTTTTCCCTTTCCTTGCCAAGTTGGCTAGATATCAGTGTGGTTGCGTCGTGGTTGGGCCAGTCGGATGCTCCAATCTCATTTGGTCTTTCTACCTATTGCTTTGGCACTTGCCATAAGGTTGGATTCCACTTGAGCAGTTCTGCCAAAGGCAAAGTCACACATGTCGATATCAATGTCGTGAGCAAGTTGCCAACCTCTTGCTTTTCGTTAGGCTCCATGCTCTTTTGCCAATGATCTTGGCTAGTTTGCCTATCTGTGGCATGTAGGCTCTATCAAGGCGATGCTACATGGGGTGTGGATGCGTCTTTTGATCTTAACCAAGTAGGCGAGATTGGTGTGCTCACGTTAGAGAGCTCATCGATCTCATCTTCGATAATAGGTTCCGCATTGTCAAGATGCCCTTGGGCTTCTCTTACCCACTCCTTGACCTTATTAACTACTTCTAATTGGTGGCTCGGATCGGGATATTCTCCAATCTTGGCACTTCCCTTTTCTGTTGTCTTAAGAGCAGATGTCTCTGCTTCTATGTCTATGACTTGCTTCTCCTTTAGTAATGTGGTGACACTATCCGTTTTAAGTGTAATCTTCGTCTCAGCTCTCTTTTTCCTTTTTTTACAGCTTTTTTTTCCCTATTGAAGTTGCGTCAAGGTTGATAGATCCGAGTAATGAAATACCGGCCTACTTTGTCTATGCTTGGGTCATGACATTCAGCGGAATTGGCGTGGCTTTGCCATCAAGTGTTTCAACTCTGAATAGCCCCAATCGTAAGGATGGCACGATAGCCGAACTAGTGGAAGGTTTTTGCCTTGGACACTTGGTGTACAAGTGTGTGATTCCACTCAAGGCCTCTTAGGTCGGCCTTGTCTCGATTGACCTAATCCCTTTCAAGGCATGGAGATGAGATGTGCCTTGGGTGATCGCAAGTCCAGTATGTGATGGGTTCTTGGTTCTGTCCTCCTAGACCTCTACCTCTTCCCCTACCCAACACCATCACCGGCACTGGTCTCAAATCCATCAAGATGGGATTACCCTCCTCATCGTATGAGCCATAAGGGTTCACGTAGGCTTCGTCCTTGTTCGGCTCCTCTACGTAGTGTATTAGGGCATCGCTTCAGTGGATGGGTTACAATGGGTCTAGGTGGTCTAGTATCCCTTGGGTTGATATCCATCCCAGGGACACTTGGCTTTGAATCGTTGGGTGCTGGCAGAGCTAATACAACCCCCCTTCCGAAGGGTTGTGGTCTATTCCCTAGGTAGTAAGGCTGATTGAATCTGCCCAGTTTGTAAGAACCAAAGCCCTATCACTAGTACATGCTAGAGAGTAAAACTAGGATTGGGGATTGAAGTGAGCGATGCGTAGTGGTGTTGCAATGTCTTGCGATGAAAATGTCAGGTAGAGAGCAAAATGTGAGCAAGAGTAGAGAGTGAGAGTCAGAGAGAGATGCACGATGTTCTTGGGTACAACCTTTTTGTGTGTGTATCTCTTTAGGTTTTAGATAGATATATATGAACGTACAAATGTGCTAAGGGTGTGTTCATATCCGTGCACATATAAATTGGCTTTGAATCATTGGGTGCTGCAAGAGCTAATGCAGCCCCCCTTCTGAAGGGTTGCGGTCTATTCCCTAGGTAGTAAGGCTGATTGAATTTGCCCAGTTTGTAAGAACCAAAGCCCTATCACTAGTACATGCTAGAGAGTAAAACTAGGATTGGGGATTGAAGTGAGCGATGCGCAGTGGTGATGCAATGTCCTGCGATGAAAATGTCAGGTAGAGAGCAAAACGTGAGCAAGAGTAGAGAGTGAGAGTCAGAGAGAGAGATGCACGATGTTCTTGGGTACAACCTTTTTGTGTGTGTATCTCTAGGTTTTAGATAGATATATATGAAAGTACAAATGTGCTAAGGGTATGTTCACACCCGTGTACATATAAAAGACACGATGTGAAAGATGGATTCGGAAAGACAGAGGGAAAACGATGAAAAAGATCCTGAGCACGAGTGATTCTTCTCCTCCCAACCACGCCTAGATAAGTGCTGGCACCTCTCACCCATATTCCTTTGCCAGCCGTCCACTTCTCTGGAGTCCTACTATTCTTGGACTCTCTAACTCTCTTTGGTCGTGACCGTGACATGAAGGTATGCGGGTTCCACGGCTTCCTCGTCCTCGTCATCGATTTTAGTGATTATGGCCACTTGGACCTTGACAGGCGGTTCGTGCAAAGGATACGTAGGAGGGTAGTACTTTTTGACACGGCTACCATTGAAGAAGCCTATTCCTTCACCGTTTAGGGTCTCGAGTTCGACGTTGCTTGTTTGGCTGATTGCATGAACCTTGAATGACCTTAACATGACATTAAATATCACTTTTAATGTCACATTAATGTCACACGATGACTCTTTATTCCCAACAACCTCCCACCTAAAGGCATTGTGCCTTAGGAGGAGAAAAGAATCAGCTAAGTCTAGGTACGTACAAAGCTGAAATACATATATCTATCCAACTCCCATAGTCTGTCGACAATGAGCAAACCGCTTTGTTGGAAGACCCTTTGTGAGAAGATCTGTTGGATTATCATCTGTATGCACTTTGACAAGCTCAATGCTCTTGCTGTCAAGTACATCTCTAATGAAGTGATACTTCACCTGTATGTGCTTCGTGTTTGCATGAAAGACGGGATTTTGTGCTAGCATGATAGCACTCGACTATCACAATGGAGAACAGGTATTTCTGTAATGCCAAGCTCTCTCATCAGACATGAAAGCCATAAAGCCTCCTTGCATGCCTCAGTGGCAGCCACATACTCTGCCTCTGTAGTAGACAATGCAACACACTTTTGTAGCTTGGAGATCCAAGAGACTGCTCCTCCTGTGAAGGTAAAGTCATAGCCAGAAGTGGACTTTTTGCAGTCCGCATGACTAGCATAGTCTGCAGCCGTAAAGCCAACGACAGATGCCTTCTACTTTCTAAAGCAGATGCACAAATTCTTTGTGCCTTTGAGGTATCTCGAAATACCTTTCACTGCTTCCCAATGCTTTTTAGCAGGGTTTGCCGTGCATTTGCTAACCACTCCCACTACAAAGGCAATGTCATGACGTGTAGCAACCATAGCGTACATCTTACTGCCAACAGCTGAAGTATATGGTATCTTGGCCATTTCAGCCTTCTCATTTATCAGATGTAGGGCTGTCCTCTACACCGAGTTTCACATACGGAGGAAATGGAACCCCAATTGTTTCCCCCCCCTCCATATTGAAACGTTGCAAAACCTTGGAGATATACTCTTGCTGAGATAGATAGAGTAATTCTTTTGACCTATCTTTGAGTATTCGCATGCCAAGAATGTGATTTGCATCACTAAGATCCTTCATGCAAAGCTGTCATGAAGACTTTGCTTCAGTGAGTCCAAGGCACGAGTATCCTTGCCAGCAATCAACATGTCATCAACATACAGAACCAAGATAATCAGGCTGCCATCTACTGCCTTCTTCGTGTACAAGAAGTGATCCACTTGACTTCTATGAAAACCTTGAGACTGCATAAATGTATCAAACTTATGATACCATTCTCTTGGTTCCCTGTCTGTCTATTGCTTCCTTGAAGCAAGACGGCTCACCACAGTCTGTCAACATGACATAATCAGCCACATTGATTGCATCAGGAACGAATCTATTAGGTTGTCTAGTAGCCTTAGACGATCTCCTAACCCAATGATCATTGTTTGCTGGCTCTTGAGCCTGCAAATTTCTATTTTTAGCTTGTTGTCCTGGCATTTCAGCTTGCAAATTTCCATTTTCAGCTTGTTGTCCTGGCATTTTAGCGTGCAAATCAGCATTAACAGCTTGCTGTCCTGGTTGTTCTTGCACATCCAGTGTCATGATTATGGGCAATGGCTGGGTGATCATTTCCAGCATTATTTTTTGCATTTGCAGGTTCGTTTACAGCAGGTATTTGCTACTGTACAGTGGGCACATTTTGCTGTCCAAAAGGTATTTCTTCCCGGAATACAACCCTACGGACCTCCTCAGTCTTTACGGGCTCCTTAGTTTACACATGCGATCTTCTCGGAAGATAACATCATTGCTGCGTACTATTTTTTCCTTTTTTCGGGACTCCATAATCTATACCCCATTTCACCCTCGTCACCATATCCTAGGAAAATGCATTTACAGGACTTTGACTCAAGTTTGTTGTGTTCTTCTTTACAAATGTGCACAAAAGCCTTGTAGCCAAAAAATTCAGGTGAGCATATGAGGGTGGCTTGCCCGACCACGCTTCTTGAGGGATTCCTGACCCCCCCCCCCCAAAAGACCTGTTCAGTGACCGATTAATCAAGTGAACAGCTATTATAACAGCCTCTGTCCAAAAGCCAGAGAGTAATGCAGCATGAGACAACATAGTACGGATTTTATTCTATATGGTCCGATTCATATGCTCTGCAGCTCCATTTTGGGGTGGATTATGAGGGACAGTGAGCTCCCTCTTTATCCCTTTCCTATCACAAAATGCTTGAAAGGCCTTGGACACATATTTCCCACCATTGTCAGAGCGAAGACCATTAAGTATCTTATCAGTCAAATTTTCAACCAAAGCCAAGAATTTTTAAAACTTATCAAGCACTTCGTCCTTGTTATGAAAAGGGTAAACCCATACCTTCTGTGTAGCATCATCGACAAAGGTGACAAAGTATTTCTTTTTTCCTAAAACTAACCTTGGCATATGATATACATCGAAATGTACTAACTCTAGAGGAAAAGATTTCAACGAAAGAGTCTTCTTATGAGACGTCTGTGCATGTTTACTATAAACACAATGATCACAATGCTCAAAATCACCATAACAAAGACAAGGCAAGTAACCCAAATGAGAAAGCACTTTCATTCCAGTTTGACTCATGTGTCCCAACCAGCCATGCCACAAAGAAACACTTGGCTTCTTGGTCACAGCAACAACATAGTCACGCACACTAGATACATGGAGAGGATACAAGGTATCACTTTTACAACCTTTGGCAATCACTCTAGATCCCTTATAGGTCTTCCATTTCCCATCACCAAAGGTGGTATGAAATCCATCGTCATGTAGTTGTCCTGTGCTAATCAAGCTCTTTTTGAGCTGAGGTATATGCCGTACATGCTGAAGTGTGAAGACAGAACCATCCTGAAATTGCAACTGCACATTGCCAATGCTTGCACTGTCACATGCATAGTTGTTCCCAAGATGGACAACACCATGTTGACCCCCTGTGTAGTCAGAAAACTAGTCACGATGAGGGGTGACATGAAAGAAAGCACCTGAATCTAGAATCCAAGTGTGCATGTCATCATCTGTATCTACAAGTAAAGCATGTGTACTAAAGTGTGAAGAGACAAAGAGTACGTCATTCCCACTGTCATTGTCATGAGTGACTACATTCACCTCTTCAATTTTTACACTGCTCTTCTTAGGTTGACTCTCTTTTTTCTCTTCCTTGCTATCATCTGTCTTCTTGCCCTTTCCTTTCTCTTTCTTCCATTTGTAGTAGTGACATTTAAAGTGACCCTTCTTGCCACAATGATGGCATTCAATATCCTTACCGCTTGAGTTATTGTGTCCCTTGCTATCAGATTTGCCTTTCTGCTGTGATCTGCCCCTAGTATGCAAAGCATTAGAAGACTTATTGGATGCATTGTTTTGCCGATTCATTTCTTCGATGAGTAGAGCACTCTCTACATTAGCATATAAAAACATCGCATTAGAATTGCTCATAGCAGTCCTGAATGTATCCCAACTCTCTGGCAGAGTGCAAAGCAAGAATGTAGCCTTAAATTCTTCATCAATCTTGAACTTCAAGGCAACCAGTTGGCTGAAAATGGAGTTAAACTCATCAAGTGAGTAGAAATTGCTGTACCCTCTTTCATACGCAAATCCATAAGCTTTTTCAGCCAATAAAAATTGCTTGTGACACTCCTCCAGTGGAGTCCAAATAGCATAGGCAGAATCGAAACCTTCAATGTTAAACATCAAGGCATCAGAAATCGATAGCTCAATGGTTGAGCGTGCACATTTAACTCATCCCAGTCTTCATGTTCCATATCTGCGGGCTTTGCCCCTTTTGGTCTTAATCGGCCTTCCTTGCTTTTTTCTGCAACAGGATATTATAGCATTGTTTTTGCCGGAGTGCAAAGTTATGTGCTCCTTCAAGCTTGTTAATGTGCATGAGATGACTGCTGTTATTGCTGCCAGTCATGATTTTCAGTCCAAATGTGACCAAAAAATTTAGTAAATGCAGGCCCAAACTGTCACACGAGTGACCAAGGTATAAACAAGTACCAACCAGCAATAAATAACCACATAAAAATAGAAATTTCAGATCTGTAAATAAATGTTTAGAAGCACTAATCCTTGTACTACAGCACTCCACAACTAATTACAGGTGTTCTAAGGACAAATACATCATATTACATGAGAAGTTCTAAATTTTAGCTGGAATTTCTGTTGTACATGCAACCACAGGCACAAAGTTTGACGCGCACGGTCAAAAGCCCCAAATTTTTTGTGCTCAAAGCATCAACCATACATTTGCACTGTTTCTGACATGCATAGAATATGCCAATTTTGCCAAAATAGAGCAATTTCAGCAAAACCCCCAAATTTTTCCAAGTGCTGGATGTTGAAATTGCATGGAATTAAACCCACATGTACATAAAATGACCGAATGGCACACAAATTTCGCCCAAATAGCAAAAGCCTCAAATTGCACGGGGTCCAATGTGCTACAATGTCAAGAAATTAGGTAAATTTCATCCCAATTCTTGCATGTATATGAAAAGCCCTAAATGTCAGAGGCAAAATGTCATAAATTCCTGCAATTTTTGAGACAAATATCACTGTTGTGTCTTGCTCACATCAAATTTAAACAAATCCTCAAATTTTTGGCAAAAATCTACCCAAAATTCTAAGCTGTGCTTATATGTACGAACACCCATCAGTGAGTAAAGGGCTTGCTTGCAAGAAACCTTTGAAAAAAGTAAACAATTTTGCAAAAAAAAGTGACTAATCTGCTCTGTTTACAGCCGCTAGCGCATCGCCTACTCACTGACCTGAAAAATGACATTTTGACCTGTGCTTGAGGTGCGTGACTTGCGTGTAACTGTGTCTGCCCAGGAAATGACGATTTTGACCTGCATGCAACTTGGAACTGTCGCGTGTCTGTCCAGTGAAAGAACAATGATGAGCTGATCGGAGGGGACTCTGAGAAGCGTGAACACCTTAGCCGTAGCTCTGATACTAGTTTGAAGTGAGCGATGCAATGTTCTGCGATGAAAATGTTTGGTAGAGAGCAAAAGGTTAGCAAGAGTAGAGAGTGAGAGTCAGAGAGAGAGATGCACGATGTTCTTGGGTACAATCTTTTTGTGTGTGTACCTCTTTAGGTTTTAGATAGAATATATGAAAGTGCAAATTTGCTAAGGGTGTGTTCACACCCGTATACATATAAAAGACACGATGGCCCTTTATTCCCCATAGGGATTTCCCTTAGGCACAACAAAATCCTTATAGAAGCTTTTCAATGAACCACCTTGGATTCACTCATGAACCTTGCAACAAGCAAATCTATAAAGCACAAATCAATTCGAGTGTTAAGGAGCCATATCAATGACCAATTAATTGACTGTAGTAGGTAGCATTTGTTGGTGGTGAATTTGTAGGGGCCATAGCCTTCCAGTTTGGATGCATAGGACTAGAAATAGCCTTGGATTCCTCTATCTCAAATGCTAATTAAAAGGTAGTTAAATGTGTAAATTCGACTTGTACATGTGAAGTGTAAATTAACAATGTGTGATCGAGGACTCCGAAATATTTGTTAATGTCAAAGGAAAAAGTTGCAATAAGCTATGTGTGACAGGTACTAGGTGGCGCCCAGTATTAGATTTTGGTCTAGACCAATTTATTGGTCACTAATGTCAATGGTGGTGACATTAGAGACCAAGCATTAATGAATTACTTAATGCCACTCTAAGGGTGAATAACTGCTCAAGGATACTTGGGAGACAAATTGGCCTAGCCAATTTAATGATTAGTTAGTGGAATTATTTTTTTGGACACTAGAATTATTATCAAATTAATTTTTAGACTTAATAGTGTGAAAGTTAATTTAATAGTTGGATACTAGTGAAAAATGGGATTAAAAGGCTGCCACTTAGTGCAGAACGTGCCCATACAAGTGGGAAAAACGTTTTTGGGAGCTAGTAGAAGTCTATTGCAGACGTTGTGAGAGAAAAGCAGATTGTTGGAGAACAAGGAGATGTTGCTGATGCGATTTGCAGCCACCAGAGACTAATCTAATAGCAGGTGACAATAGTTTGAAGCTTTCTAAGTGTAGGTGATAGCAGCCCAAGGTTCTCTTGGTATACGTGACAGGATATAGGAGGGGGCAATAATCTTTTTATTGGTCCAAGTTGTAGGTGATAGCTTCCATGGCTGTTTGAGCATGATAGTAGCAGTTTTTTGCATTTCTTGCGATAAAACTCTAAAATTTCTCTTTCTACAGCATTCTCTCTCATCCTTCAGTCATATCTCAAGTTATGTTAGCAAAATTCATCCATTTGAGTCATCAAAGGTGGAGATATTGGAAAATCTTTGTTCTATATCCTAATTTATAACAGAAATTAGCGTTTGATAGTCACCTTGGGATGTGTGCTCAAATTTGAGGGCCTAGGGCTTGAATTCTAGCGGCTAAAATTAAAGATTTTTAGGGAGATTCAAGAGGCTAGCTAGGGGGCTAAATTTGTCTTGCAAGGAACAAAGTGAAGGCCAATTCCCAAGCAAGCCAAGAGGCAAATTGGTTTGAAAGCTTGGTGGTTAGTTTTGATAGCAAGAGGCACTTGGATTAGCGAGGGAGATTAGAAAATCTCAATTGTACTCCATTCACTTGCAATAAAAGCTAAAGAAATACCACAGGGGATGCCGGTCATAGTAGCTAAGAAACACATTTCTTTGAATTTGAAACTTACGAAACATTTCTTAAAGTACGAAACGTTTTTTTGGTGAGTTGGAACCTAAAACATGGTTTTTTTGACAAAAACTATTAGGCAATGTTAAACATGATGATGATGATGATGTGTAATGACTCGTGAGGGCTCAAGATTTTGGACTAGAGATTGATTTTTGTGTGATTTTATTTAGTTATTGGAGTTTGTCAATCTAGTATCTATTTTTGTCTTGAGAGTTGAATATTATACGACTTAGTCTCATTTATGAGTTATCTATGATATATTACGATTCATTCTTGATTTTTTTACATTTTGTTAGTTTGTTTTGAAATGAGAATCATGATGTTGCAACTTGACTCAATCCATAATGTAGATAGGCTATTTACATGTTAAATTCAATTTTCTTGTATGGTATGTATGAATCATAATGTTTGAGTTGTAAACCATAGTATACCTTGTTCAAAGACTAATTTTGATATAAGTGACAAGTCAATAATGGATTATGGATATGTAACGTATAATGTATTATTCTCAATTGATTATATTATCACTCCAGCTCAATTGGCCATTCTTTGTTTAAGAGAAAATTCTATAGAGGTTTAGAACCTCTTTCCCTAGTCAAGACTATTAAAAATCCCTATATTAAAAAGCTGTTGTTTTTTATTTTAGCCCCTCTTGAAAGAAACTTACAAAACATGTTTTTGACGTTTCATTTCTAAACGTTTCTGGTTGCTATCATCTATGGTGCTAGTTTTGGGACCAATAGGTTGTCCATTGTCCAAGATTGAAGTGGTTAAGTGTGCATTTTCAATTTATGTGAATTAATTGCATGTTGTAATTATTGTTAAACGAGTTTATTGCCACCCTATTCGAGAAGGAAGGCTGTTTTCAAGGTTCCATTGTGTGGATACCATCAAATCTGTTGACTTGGTGGGCCCATGGTATCTAATTGAAGCTGAGAGGCTTTGTTCTAGTGTTGAAATTATATTCAGCCGAGCATTCACAATAAGAATATCTTTAGATAGTGAGATGGGATTAGGCAAGGATGATACCTCTCAATCTTAAAATTCATAGTGTTGGAAAAAATGTAGAGCTTGATCTTGGACAAGGCACATAGAATGGGAAGCAAGTTGATAATGTTGGTTTAGACCAAAATGTGGGTGCTTCTAGATATCCTGAAGTTGATGACCAATAAGAGGAAGAGGAATTTGATGACCGGTTTAAGGATCAGTGGAGGATAGCAACTGAAATGCTTGTGCAAATGATCCTCAGTTTATGTGTTTTTTGACGCCTTGATAGACAACGGCAAAGGCAAGAAGAGGAAATCGCCTTCAAGAGGTTTGGAACAGTGAGATGCCTTGAAGAAAGAACCAATACAACAACATGATGTTCGAAATGTGGATTGTGAGCATAAGGGAATGATGCTAGTGGGGCAATTGATGTATATGCAAGGCCAACTTGGAAGTGCCAATCCAATGTTTTTTGGATGGTAGGGTATGCATGTAGTGATGGGGCAGCTAGCATGCTTTGGTGGTGGCACAAATTTCTATACTATGGTGGGTCAGGGACCGCATATGGGGAATGGATGGCACAACTTCTTATGGTATGTGGCAACCAATGTGTGGTGTGTAGGACCCAATGTATCCGAGTACGGTTAGTAATACACCTAACCCCATGTATAGCAATGTTGGTATGATGTTGGGACACGAAGTGGCAAGTTTGGCAATGCACATATACATACAACTGTGTTTGGGACTCATGGTATTAATGGTGGTTATGCAAATGCTCTATATAGTATTCGTCATGAGAGAAAATGTAGCTAGAAATGTTTGCATGAAAAAAAATGCAGCTAGTAATGTATGGGAAAATATATCTTGGTATGGCAATCACATTGCAATAGTCTAAAGTATGCAAACATGAATGTTTCCTAATGCATTTGGGGCTCCTAGCATGCCAGGTATACAGGAGGGGCTAATGAACTGGATGCGAGGTTTCGTATTGGTTAAGACAGTATTGTAGCAATGTAAAAGTATATAGGATCTCCATGTCCCAAAGAGATCTCCATGTCCCAAAGAGACAAAGGTCTAGAACGTAGGGGAGGTTTCAAGGCAAGTAAAGTTAGAGGTAAAGTTTCTGTGTTTCTTGGTGAAGCTGCAGTATTGTTTCATCTATGAAATAATATAATTGGATGGAGAGGGTGATAGGGTAGATTATCCTTGATGATGCACTTTATGTTAATGTGTTTTAGTTAGAGCGGATTTGGGATTGGGCTCTTTCAGGCTCAAACTAAGAGCATCCGTAGCCATATTAGTTGTGCACTTCTTATAGCAAATTTTGAAATCAAACTCTTGCATAAGCTTTGCTCACATCTTGCCTTGCAACATCAGAGATTGGGTTGTTTACAAAGATATTTGAGTGATTGGTGGTCCCTCCAAATAATTAACCGTGCATCATACAAATAATAACGCCATAGTTTAATTGCATGGATGGCTACTAATAATTCCTTCTCTCAGGTGGAATAATGTGTTGGGGCATTGGTAAGCTTATGATTCTCGAATGCGATAGGTCAGCCATCTTGATAAAGAACATCGGCTAAAGCATAATTGCTCTTATTTGTATGGACCTCAAAAGATTTATTTGGATTTGTTTTAATGTCTGAAGGCATTGATCGAGTCGACGAGTCCAAATAACCAGTATACTAAGATGGTTTTTTTTGTTTCAGATACTCTTAAGCAAATGGCTCAAGGGTTCAACAGTATGGGCATAGTCGTTTATGAATTTCTGGAAAGAGACAGTAAAATGTAAAAGAAAATTTGCTTGCCTTATGGTTCTCAGAATAGGCCAATGAAGCACCACTTGTACTTATTCCGATCAATCCAAATATAATCAAGCACTTCTCGTATCTTTTAGGATAGTTCGAATGCCATTAATGGAGATGATATGACCAAGGTATAATAGCTCTGTGTGAAAAAAATCGCACTTGGATAGTTTGGCAATCAATTGCTCTCGTCTTAAGAGTTCTAAGATAATATGCAAATGTTTCATATGTTTCTGCAACGATCCACAATCAAGAAGAATATTGTTGAGGAAAACAGCTATCCACTTTTCGAGATACTGATGAAATAAGTCATTTATCATTAGTTGGAAAGGTGCGAGAGCATTGGTTAATTCAAAAGATAGAACCAAAGATTCATCATGTCCATACCGCGTTTGAAATGCAATTTTTGGAACCTCCTCCAAAGCTATCCGTACCTGATGGTAACGGGATCGTAGATCAATTTTAGTGAAATATTTCATATCACAAAGTCGATCTATAATGTCATCCATTCTAGATAACGGATATTTATTTTTGAGAGTCACTTTATGGATGTGTTTGTCATTGATACAGAAATGCATTGCGCCATTCTTTTTTTTAGCGAGAGAGAGACACGTACAATGGAGATTTACTCGGCTTAATAAATCTCTTAACTAAATAGTCTTGAGGTTGTCTTCCTGGAGGGTAAACAACCCTCCATCGCATGGAAACAACCATCAAGCTCAAGAGAAAATACATGATTTTTATAATCAATATACAAGATGGATTATTAAAATGTCATGCGGAGAATGATATCGACACGGTCAAGACTCATAAGTCAGAAATACATAATCTAATGATATTGTTGGATTGAAAGATCCAAATCGAGTATCACCTGATACTAGTGATCCACAGTAGAGTCCTTCACATATTGGGTATGATAAATTCAGTTAGCAGGAGGTATCGTGTGAAGCCACAACCTCTGCATCAACTCAGGAGAAAGATCCTGCGTCCCGGGTACATCGTAGAACCTTTGGGTATTGCGCGAGTTGATAATGACTGGTTCGAGCATGCTAAGAAGCATTGCCCAAGGGTTGCAGCCTATGTCGATGGGATATTAGTAGATTATGCCATTGTCGACACGGGATCATCTGTTAATATTATGAGTTCTGAATTGATGGAAAGGTTGGGTCTTGCGATCCAGAAAGATACGAGTCCACAATGTTAAGAAATATGCAATTACACCCATATGTGCCTCTTTGTATGAAACAATTAGGCAAGGAACATGCATGTCAATCTAGGAAGAGATGCCTTTATCCCATAGGCATAGTGAGAAAAAGTGGAATCATCTTGCAACTGTAAAAGAGTATACTTGACAATCATTTGCATGCAATGCTATTGTACTTTGTACTTTCAGTCTTGTCCATGTATACTCAAGATTGTGTTTATGAATCCAAGCCAATTAATCTTGGAACCTGATTCACTTGAGTAACAGTCAGTGTGTCTAGTCTCGGTCATCATGTTTATTGTTATTAATTTTCGTTCTCCATAGCTAAACCTTGCTCAAGGATCCGTGTTTTTTAACATGGTACCAGTGCCATGGTGAGCTCGGTTTAGCTCAGCTCAGTGTTCTTCGAGCTCCCCACAACCTTTGGTAAGCTCAACTTCATCAGATGACTTCATCTCTCACTCCATTTTTACTCTACCTCTCTTGACTGCCATAGCCAGCCAGTACCTTGCTTTGTTGGAGCTCCTGGATCTCTCAATACAAGCCATATCTTTGTTTGATTCCTTTTGGAGACTTCTTCCATTGCTTCTGGCGCAACTTCTTGGCACATCAATTCATGACATTAAGCTCTTAATAGCCATGTATTTCATTTTTGCCCATTCTTTGTTCAGATCTGCACCAATAATGGTTGTACAACTTTCGCCATGGATTTAGGTTGCTCAATCTTGTGACCCTATACAGGGCAAGGGAAGGGTACTATATAAGCTCTCTCCTCATGCAATCTTTCGTTAAATGATCGCTTCTAGCAGTTTGCCGAAGTGAAAAATCAAGATTCAACCATGAAAGTTCAACATCAAGCTCAACAAGTATACGATCTTTTGATACTCATTAGTGCTTCTTGGCACTTGTGTCTCTTGACACATTCAAGCAACTCATTTACTAATGTGATCTGAGATTTGCTGTTGCTCTTGCCATCTAGTATGGGGAAAGATTCATTGTCATACCGCTTCAAAGGAACATGCTTTTACACTTGGTAGATAAGGATTAAGTTGATCCTGATGAAGAAGGGCCTTTGGTCAATAACTTGTGGCCAAGAGAAGAAACCGAGAGATGTTGCTCTTGCAATAGTATTGTAGAAGAGTGATGGCAAAGCCCAAGTCATCATCAAGCTTGAGCTTGAGCTTGATGATAGTTACATCTCATGCCACTTGGGAATAGTTGGATACACTGTTTGGTGCCCAATCTAAATCTTCAAAATATGGATTGTTGATTGAGTTTTTCAAGTTGTATATGAAGGCTAATATATCCCTTGTAACTACCCTTAATTATATAGAAAGTTTGCTAACTCATAGAAGGCTTACTTTGCAATTGTCAAAGACGAAGAAGACAAAGAAGAAGAAGAAGAAGAAAAAGAAGAAGAAGAAGACACTTAAGAGTAGAAGAACAAGTCTCATTAGTCCTTCTATTCCCACTATTTAGACCCACTTTTTTAGAGCATTGTATGTACTTGTCTTAATGTCCTTATCATAAGCCTTATGCTCCTCATGTAATATGTGCACTACAGCCTCTACACACTTAGTAAGGCCCTTGTGACAGCCTCTAGTCTTATATGGTTGGTTTTTCCATGTTTATACTTAGCAAGGTTCTACTCATGTCAACCATTGTATACTCGGTGTTTTTTAATGGTTGTGATTGAGGAGGGGTGTTGAGAAAGATGGAATTACATCCATATGTGCCTCTTTGTATGGAATATATAGGCAAGGAATATGGAGCTCAATCTAGGAAGAGTTGCCTTTATCCCATAGGCACAATGAGAAAAACTGAAACCATCTTATAGCTATAAAAGAGTGTACTTGACAATCATTTGAATGCGATGCTATTGTACTTTGTACTTTCTGTCTTGTGCTTGTCTACTCAAGGTTGTGTTTAATCTTAGAAGCCAATTCACTTGAGTAACAGTCAGTGTGTTTAGTCTCAATCATTATGTTTCTTGTCATTGACTTCCGTCCTCCATAGCTAAACCTTGCTCAAGGATTTGTGTTTCTTAACACAGAAGTGGTGATCACACAATGAATGTGTACAATAGGGTCTTGAGTCTTATAAATAAGACTTGGTTGCCCCGAACTTGAAGTGCCCTTAGTGCATTCGCACTAAGTGACTTCATGACCATGCGACCAATGCTACTACTATCCATTTGGATGTCCAAGGGTGTAACACATACCCTATGCAACACATCCCCCTGTTAGAACTTGGATATGGTTGAAGGCCAAATGAGGTGGAATGGATTCGAGCATGGCAAGAAGAGTGCCATTGTCGATGAAGTTTGTTGATGTAAGTCTCATCCAAGGGGGATCAACATAGGTTAGGCTAATGGAAGTGGGGAGGCCTCAAGCAGATCACTCCAATGATGTCTAGTAAAAAATGGGCCAGCCAAGCTTGTGACCTAACTGAGAGATGATATTGAGGAGCTATTGAAGGTGTCAATGCATGGACATCTGGATAGGTGCTAGTAGCATTATCCATGGATATCTGGATAGGTGCTAGTAGCATTGGTGGCAATGTTCATGAAGCAACTTATTGTGAATTTACTAAGGGCACTATGAAATTGGGTCGACTAAGTCTTATTTATAGAACTCAAGGCCTCAGTGTGCACATTCCTTGTGAGTACTCTTGGATTCTTGGGCCATAGGTCAACATATCGACACATCAGGATGGTGTGAGCTAGTGGTATGGGATGCGAGTTCTTGGGATGTGGTTGTGACTTAAAGTAGTGCTGGCTACTAGGTTCAAGGTGAGCCGGTTTGGCTCTTTGGCTTGGAGGTGAGTTTGGTGTCTTGTTCCTATATGTTTGTGGATATAGCTTGTGTCTCTTGTGTAGGTTGGATCCTAGGTGGATGTTTTAGGGGGTTCTTTATGTTCGAAGGGGAATGGAGACGATATGGCCCGCCTCCTGCCAATTTATTGTAGAAAGGGCTCTTGATAAAGAGTCTTGAACAAATATAGCCTACTCGGTGAAGACAACCTGGATATTGAGACATATAAGGCTATGAACAAAGAGGAGATGGAAGCCCAAGTCTCAAATATGAAGGACTTTTGATACATGGTTTGGAGATGAATGGTTGAAAACTAGAGATAATATGCCAATGCCACAAATAGCCACTTATAAAAAGTGTGACCAATAATGACTACCCTCTTGTGAATGGAGTTTTCGTAGCTGATCTCCTTTGGGGAGCCATATGACTTGAAGCATCATTGTGGATGACCTAGGGCTTCTTGGAAGACAAGAGAATGGAAGGAGGCTTCTCCAATTGATGGAGTTGAAGGAACATTGTCTTGATGGTAATAGTGGATGTAGACGTAGGAGTAGAGGGAGAGTTCATCGTTGCTTCTTCTCTCCTAAACGAAGGCGAGGGTATTTCTTCTATCACTTTCTCTTGAGGTGTGAGGGCTTTTCATAGTGTGGATAGTGTGCTTCCCCATAGTATGGGTATCAAAGTCAAAAGATGACTTTGACTTTACCAACTTCTTGTTACCTTTTTGTTGCTTGGCTTGACCTTTACCCAAAGATGATGCCACAAAAGCTCTCTTTGTGGAATGGCTCGGTCATAATCTCTTCTCTTATGGTGCACATCTTGCTCTAGCACCATAGAGACTAGCTACTCTTGAGGGATAGTAGATAATATCTTGTGTAAGAGGTGTGAGAAGACTCATATTGAAGATGTCATACTTAGGTGATGGGAGATGTAACAAGAGCATCCTTGCAAGGTCTTTCGAAGTTACAATCCTCTCTAGGGATGCAAGTTCATTCTTGAATCTCCTCCATCTTGTTGATGTGATCCTTCATCATAGGGGAATTTGTGACATAGATATGCTGTAGCTTCAACTCGAGGGTCATTTGATGTATGAGTGTCTAAACTTGACATAAAGATGCCAATTTGGTCTAGACCTCTGCGGTGGTGTAGATACGTCTTATATGCGTGAGTTTGATTTAGTATAGCTGAGAAAGAGGAATCAACGTGGTTTGGTGTTAAGCTGATTTTGTAAAGCTTTTGAGTTTGAGGTTGCTTTGATGTGGCTATCCATAGTAGGTTGGTGATAAGGAAATGGGATGAAATCCCACAGGTCAAAGCTGTCGAGGATGCATTTACATGACCATAGAGAATAGTTGATCCCATCTAGTTTCTTGGGAGTAGGAAGAGAGGAAAGGATGGGCACTTGTACAGGTGTTGCCATAATTGCCAATTATGGACTCAAGCCTCAAGGCCACAAAAGGTGGAATAGGGAGAGAACGATTTCCGGGTGGTCAAGAAGGAATCCGGGGGAAGGAACCTGGTCATGGTCTGCTTGTTGATTTGCATCACAATCTTTATCTCAATCTTGATAATAGTTAGTCCCATCTAGCTTCTTGGGAGCGGGAAGAGAGGAAAGGATGGGCACTTATACAGGTGTTGCCATAATTGCCAATTACGGACTCAAGCCTCAAGGCCACAAAAGGTGGAATAGGGAGAGAATGATATCAGGGTGGTCAGGAAGGAATCTGGGGGAAGGAACCTGGTAATGGTTTGCTTGTTGATTTGTATCACAATCTCTATCGCAATCTTGATGTCTTTGCAAGGATCCTCGTTGCACGTTGATCAGAATGCCTGTGTTCTCCATCTTGGCTGCCACTTTGGTGGTCCTCGAGGTCTTGATCCACACGATCTTACCAATCGCATTGCTTTTCCATCTATCTCATTCAAGAAAACCTACAAAATGCAAATTAGAGCTGCTTGGTAATGAAAACAAGCTGCAAATTGATGATATCAGCATATGGGGGGCCTGCTTGGCTGCTGTATGGTAGAATTTTGATGTGCAGCAGATCAGTCCGAGTATCTAGGTTTGTAGGGTGGCTGATGTTTGGGACAGAAAATGCGGGCTGAATTTGCTTGAGACCATTGAGAAACAGGCTATGCTGATGAAAAGAGAGAGAGAGAGAGAGAAGAAACACAGAGATCTATAGGAAAAAATGGATTGTGTTAGACAAAAACGATGCCAAGGGCTGGGTGAGAATGCATGTTAAGGTAGTGAGGAGAGAACATGAAAAAATAGGCTATCACCTTAGTTGGTGTGTATAGAATGGATAGTATTTAAGGCCAATGGATTTGCCATGAGAACATGTATTTTGAAACCTCACTTAACATGTGGATTAATTTTTAATCATATGATTAAGTAAATGTTACACATGTGAGGTGCAATTGGGGTTAGAGTAAATTTACGAGCCCGTGACCCGAAGAAAACACGGGATGTTAAAGACAAAAGTTGCTATAAGTTATGCCACACAGGTACTTGGTGGTATCTGGTGCCATGGTCAAAGATGGCTTAGAGACACTCGGGGATGGAAGTTGCCTAGCCAATTTAATTATTGGCCAGTTAGATTATTTTTCAAGACACGGAAATAATCATTAGATTAATTTTCAGTATTTAAAGACTGAAAATTAATATTTGATTATGGATAATGGTGGGAAAACCATTTGGGAAGGCTGCCACTTGTCAAAAATGCCCATACAAGTCTGAAAAACGTCTTTATAGGTTGGAGAGAGGCATTTTTAGTGTATTCAACTTGCAAGAGAGAGGGAGGAGATGCTACTGGTCTGATTTGCAGCCATTGGAGGACCTTCTGAGGCAGCTAGGGGTAGAAGAAGACCAAGCAATAGCAGGAGACAGGATCTACAGGCTGTTGAGACAGGGCAGCAGCAGTAAATGACTGATTTTCTTCAGTTTTTTGTATCTACAAGGTATTGAGACATGGCAGCAACAATAAATGACAGATTTTCTCTCTCCTCAGTATTCTCTCTCGTCTCCCAGCCTTTCTATAGCCTTGCCCCAAAGATTGTAGCATAGAGATCACCAGAGGCTGAGAAATTTCAGATTTCTCTGCTTTAAACCCTAATTTGCAGCAGAAATTAGGGTTGAGCAGCAGCCTTGGGAAGGGTGCCAGAAATGGGAAGCTCCAAGACTTGGATTTTTTAGGGCTGAAGGTGAATTTCAGCTAAATTCAAGTGGAGGACTAGCTAGGCATTGAATTTGGGGCATTTCCATAGTCTATGAAGTGGGTGAAGGCCAATTAAGTGCCCGAATCAAGGGGCAAATGAGATTGAAGACTTGCTCGCACTTTGGACAGCAAGGGGGAGTTTGGATGGCGAAAGGGATCGGGAGAATCCCATTGTAAATCAACTTTTTTTTCAATTAAGCTAAAGAAATGCCAAAAGGGGTCCCAATTTTGGGGCCAGTGTGGTGTGCATTGTCCAAGATCAGTAGCTAAATTTGTATTTTCAGATTTGCATTTATTGTTTGTTGCTGTAATTAAGTTGTAATCAAGGATTTACCACCGATCCACGGAAGGAAGGCTAGTATCAGGGTTGGTGGAGAGAAAGGAGAAAGAGTGAGAGAGAGAGAAAGAGAGAGAGAACTCTTGCAACACATGAATTGAAAGACTAGATTGGTAATGATAAGTGAGGTATAAAGTATAAAACGTAGGATACTAAGGTGCTAAAGCATGTTCACATGCTAAAACACATTGAGGTATGCGCAGCCATAGCCATATTATGGAAGCTTCATGATTCTTCAAGATCTACTCAAGCTTTGGTTGTGTGACTTCAAATAGTGGACCTAATGCAGATTGACTTGTAGCTATGCATTTATTGCAGGTTAGACTAGTGTAAAACTGCCACACGTGATGATAAATAACACTGCTTGGCACTCCCACACATGTAGAACATAATTCTTGCCCAGATCACAGGAAAACAAGTTACTTGGACAAATGCAGCTATGGACGGACCTCGATCCAAAGTGCCTTAGACAAATGAAACAATGGACAAAGACTCTATTAGAATTCCTAATGTCCTCGTTTGACTCGGATTGATGTACCTAGGTAGGAGATAACTATGCATGACACACATGATTGCTAACAACTTTCTCCAGAATGACTAGAGGAGCATAGGATCGATATTGTACACCCAACAAACCTAGTTAAATGTGTAAGTATAGCCCAGTGGGAGGAAATCATGTGCCAAGTTAAAGATCTTTTAGAGAAAGAATGGATTCATCCCAAGTCATCACATTTTTGTTCTGCAATGTTGTTAGTGCGAAAGAAAGATGGCTCGTGGCAAATATGGATTGCACGATTATCGTGCACTTAACAATATTATAATCAGGAATCACTTCCCTATTCATTGGATTTATGATATCTTGTACTTGGGAGTACCCCAACCATAGAACATCTTAATAAGGGCAGCCCGACAAGAGAAGATCATATGGCTTGTTAAGCATTTTTAGAAAAGGATGGATTTAGGCCAAATTGTCACCTTGTTGTTGTCTAGTAATGTTGGCACAAAAGAAAGATGGCTCATGGGCGATGTGCATTGATTATTGTGCATTGAACGAGATGACGATCAAGAATGGCTTTTCTATTCCTTGGATTGATGATATCTTGGATAGTTTGTAGGGACCTACAATTTTCATGAAGCTTTCAAGACTTCTTTTGGTCTCTATGAGTGTCGTCTTACCTTTTCACTTGACTAATGTTCCCACTACTTTGATTTAGTTGATGTATAGGATCTGTAGCCTTATAGATACTTTTCGGAGACTTGCTTTGATGATTTGATAGTGCGTTTCATTGGAGAAAAAACATAAGGAGCATCTAGATAACGTTTCAAAACCCAATAAAAATACATTGCTCATAAATTGGAAGAAAAGCAAGTTTTCCTTTGAGGAGATCCTTTTTTTGGGACAAATTGTCTCCAACAACGGAGTACAAATTGTGAAGATATACTAGGGTTTGCATGGAGAGATTACAGAATGTGCAAACATGACTAGAACACAATAACTTAGATAGGCATGCAAAAATGCAAAAAGAGGAAAGAAGTAGAATTAGATGAATGAATTTGCATGGAGAGATTACAGAATGTGCAAACATGACTAGAACACAATAACTTAGATAGGCATGCAAAAATGCAAAAAGAGGAAAGAAGTAGAATTAGATGAATGAATGAATGCGGAATATGATGAGTGAAAAAATTAATATAAATGAGTTGTTCAAGGAGCGGAGATGTCAATATGTAGAACAAACACTGACCTGCCTGGGAACGGGTCGAGAGAGAGTACGGGAGTGTGGCATCGTCTGTTTAAGGATATGAGTCAATACTACTAGAATTGGAGTAGATGGAGCCAAATAGAGTTAAGGGTGATGTCATGCAGCATTTGAGGGCAAGTACGGAATGCCTATGACTAAAAATCTGAAGAACATGATGCAAAATCTGAGCCTGCTGTAGCAAGAAAACACAGATCAGATTGATAAGGATGATAAAAAGCTAGTAGATAAAGTCCAAAATGTAGGTCTGATACTAGTTGTCTAGCTGTAGAACAGATCGCAAGTGCTGAAGAGGGAGTTGCATGCTGTCTATTGATGAAGACGAAGTTGTAGATCGTGTTGGGGCAGCTAAAACAGGGTAGAAGAACTACAGACAGTAGTAGGCCTCGACAAGGCAGCGGTAGCAATCACACAACTGATGAAGGCCATGTGGCAACAGGGAGTGTTTACAACAGGTTGACAACAGCCATGATGTTGATGTACATGGTTGGTAGCAAGGGCAACACTTGAAACCAGCCTTCTTAGAGAGGGTGGTAATTTCTTGATTAAGGACTTAATTACATCAATCAACAAATAAGCATAAATTGAAATGCATAATTTATCTTAATAATCTTGGACAATAGACACTCGGATGGCCCCAAAGCTGGCGCCCGTTTCGGTATTTGGGTTGAGTACAAGTTGAGATTGCATAGTCTCCTTTGTTAACGCAAAAGCCCCTTGCTGTACATACAATCAACAAGCAATTTGGGCCAATTGCCCCTTGATTTTTACCTAGGAATTGCACAAATGGAACCACCAATTGGCCAAATGTTGGTGCAATTCACAATGGATGGCTTGGTATTTGAAATCCCTGTAAATTTCACGAATTTCAGGTGCTGATTTTAGTGTACGATGGCTTCTCTTGTTTGCACAAGTCCCAAGATGGTTGCTAAATCCTAATTTTTGTAGAAATTTAGGGTTTATAGCAGAGATATCTCTGTTGTCCTCCAAAATTCATTGAGGTTTGCTCAAATGGCTGAGAAATGCTGAGATCTTCTGAGAATGGGTTAGAAAAGGTAAGAGAAAGCCTAAATTTTACGTGTTGCCTCCAACTTGCATTTAATGCAGTGACCTATTGTGAGGCACCTCCAAAATGTTGTCACCTGATCAACAATACTCTTGCCTCCCTTCCTCCCTCTTTTTCTCTCCCAAGCTGTAACCTAACTGAATGGTTGAGACCCAGCTCCCAAAAACGTTTTCTCAGTTTCTATTGGCATTTTTGCCAAGTGGTAGCTTTCTAAACCGATTTTTCAGCATTATCTTCTAAGACGTTTTCTTAGTTTCTATTCAGCCATTTAATTAATTTTCAGAATTAAATAATCTTGAAAATTAATTTCAGCTCTTCTTGACTTGCCCAAAATTAAACATATCCATCCATAATTAAATTGGCTAGGCTATTTGCAACTTGGAGTGTTTCCCAACCTTTGTTGAAGGACCCTTAGACTAGCATTAAATAATTAATTAATACTAGTCCCTAGTATCATCACTGACACTTATAGGCCAAATAATTGTCCTAGGGTCAAAATTGACACCAACTGACCCCCAAAGCGTAGTGGGCATACTTATCATAGCTTTTGCCTTTGACACCCACTGTATCCTTAGGGTCCTTGGCCTGTTACCATAAAATAACTGCCATGTGCATCAGGTTGACAATAGCTGTCGTGTTGACGTAGATGGTTGGCAATAGGGAGTGTTTGCAATAGGTTGACAACAGCCATGCTATTGATGTAGATGGTTGGCAGCAAGGGCAGCACTTGAAACCAGCCTTTCTTCTTGGAGAGGGTGGTAATTCCTTGATTAAGCATTTAATTACAACAATCAGCAAATAAAAATAAATTGAAATGGACGATTCATCTTAATAATCTTGGACAATAGACATCGGGTTGGCCCCAAAATTGGCGCCCGTTTTGGTATTTCTTTACCTTTAATTGCTAGTGGATTGAGTACAAGTTGAGATTCCACAATCTCCTATGCTGATCCAAAAGCCCCTTGTTGTACTTACAATCAACACGCAAAGTGGACCAAAGATCCCGTCGGGATGCGGGATCATTCGGAGCATAGAGGCCCAATAACCATAAAATCTCTCCTTCAAATAAGATTTCGATAACCAGAAAGCGGCCCTGCACATCATTTTTAATAAGGACAGGCTGATTTTCTCATGGACAATCATCAGCACGCCCGAATAGTGCATAGCATGGGTGCCTACATAAAATAGACGAAAAAATATAACTGCACGATCATAAAATACCGAGAAGGATCGCAAGACTGATTTGGGGTCCACCGTGGCTTCCAGCACATCATCCGTTCCCGCTTCAGAAAAAGATTCATTATTATGCTGGACATAATCGCCAAGCAGAGTATTGGCAAAGTCTAGCAAATGCTCCCAGTCAATTTCCTGCAAATCCACAGGATCAGAGGCCACTTGCGCTTAGGAACGTTCCTGAGGACCCATTGGCTCATCAGAAGTATGCTTGGAGCGTTTGCCAGCAGGCGGCAGTTCAGAACCCGGAGGCAGCTCCTCCGTGCATGGCACCATATCCTCTGGCTCCTCTGCATCGGAATCAGGGCCAAGGGCTGCCACCGTCCGGTCGAGAAAATCCATATCCAGGCCAGCCATACTGCTGTCTTCTCGCTCGCGCTCTCTCTCTCTCTCTCTCTCTCTCTCTCTCTCTCTTTTTCTTTTCTGTACAGCGGCGCTGTCCAAGGGCGGATTCTACAAGCACAGCCGATGAAACTTGAGCTTTACCTATCAGCCTCAGTCGTGGCCTGTCCCAAGAACGCGTGTGGCAGGGCACAACCCTAACAGTGCAGGGGCCTGAGGGTGGAACACAAGGCTGGCAGTCGACGGCAGAGTGGGATAGTCGAGGGTGCAAGGCAGGGGCCGCGCCAACAGAAACCCTAACACACAGGGCGAACGGGCGAAACGCAGGTGCAGAGCCCGCAGCTCAAGCGGGCGATAGCAAGGCGGGGGACGCAGTCGATGGGCCTGCAGGCAGCAGGGTGGGGGACTCAGCCGCAGCCGACGGAGCGTGAGAGATAGGCAAGAGGGCACTAGAGGCAGCCGCAGCCAACGGGGCTTCAGAGGCAGGCAACGGGCCTGCGAGCGACGGCCAGACGGCGGCTGTAAGCGACGACGATCAAGCGCTGACGACGGGGCACCAGGCGATGCCGACGCTGCAGGCGATGCATCTTCGCTCTCCCGCCATCGCCTCTCTCTCTCTCTCTCTCTCTCTCTCTCACACTCTCTCTCTCTCTCCCAACTTCCAAGATGAGTATGCAATTCCAAGAACATCCCTCCTTCCGCTCCTCTCTCTCTCTCTAGTCTATTTGTCCATCCACCCTAAACTTTACTTTGTTCTTTGATGTATTACATATACACTCCCATCTGTCTTCTAGTAGCACATTGCGCATGTTGTGCATGAGGTTTTTCCTTGTTATCCTCATATATTCATCCTATTAACTCAAGTGACATTGCTATTTTAGATCTAAACATGTGTTCTATTATCTATAATCCAAAATAACAAAGTTTTTGTTTTTTTTTTCATACTAATATCGTACCGCATCTTATAAAATCATAAGGTACCAATTAATACCGTATTTTATCGTACCGTACCTTTCATACTTGAAAACCGTGTTGTTGACCCTTAGGGTGGCGTTAATTAATTGATTAATGGTAGTCTGTAGTGTCACCATCGACCCTAATTGGCCAAATAACTCTCCGAGGGTCCAAGCTGACACCAACAACTGTCCCCTAAATCCCAGCTAGCATAACTTATCACAACTTTTGCCTTTGACACCCACTGCATCCTCGGGGTCCTTGGCATGTTACCATGAAATAATTACCATGTGCATCACGTGCTAAATAACCTTGCACATTTGATTAATAACTTAATCAAATGTTATCAGCAAGATTAAAGCATCTCCCAATTTTACATCCTTGTGATAGCACCTCTAGATGGTGTGTGTCTGTGTGAGTGATGATTTCACTTGGCCAAAATGCCCATGCAAATAGCAGAGATGTCTTTGACAGCTTGATCTTAGCCATTCAGTTAGATTGCAACTTGGGAGGAAGAGAGAGAGAGAGAGAGAGAGAGAGGGAGAAAGTTGCTAGTCCATTTTTTTATCAAAGAACAACAATTTGTTGCAAAAGACAGCCATCTAAGGGCCTCAAGATGCAAGGGACAATAGCAAGTTACCTTCCACAGGCTGTCAACAGCATTATGGATCAAGTAACAGCATTTTGCAGGTGTCATGTAATAGATGATAGCATTAAATGCATGTTGGAGCAAACAACATGCAAAATTTAGGATTTTTTCATGAAGAAAAAAATGGCGGAGAAATGTTGAGATCTCTTGAGAATGGGTTGGAGAAGATAAGAGAAAGCCAAGATGAGAGAAATCTGATTTTCTTCATGAAAAAATCCTAAATTTTGCATGTTGTTTGCTCCAACATGCATTTAATGCTATCATCTATTACATGACACCTGCAAAATGCTGTTACTTGATCAATAATGCTGTTGACAGCCTGTGGAAGGTAACTTGCTATTGTCCCTTGCATCTTGAGGCCCTTACCTTAGATGGCTGTCTTTTGCAACAAATTGTTGTTCTTTGATAAAAAAATGAACTAGCAACTTTCTCCCTCTCTCTCTCTCTCTCTCTCTCTCTTCCTCCCAAGTTGCAATCTAACTGAATGGCTAAGATCAAGCTGTCAAAGACATCTCTGCTATTTGCATGGGCATTTTGGCCAAGTGAAATCATCACTCACACAGACACACACCATCTAGAGGTGCTATCACAAGGATGTAAAATTGGGAGATGCTTTAATCTTGCTGATAACATTTGATTAAGTTATTAATCAAATGTGCAAGGTTATTTAGCACGTGATGCACATGGTAATTATTTCATGGTAACATGCCAAGGACCCCGAGGATGCAGTGGGTGTCAAAGGCAAAAGTTGTGATAAGTTATGCTAGCGGGGATTTAGGGGACAGTTGTTGGTGTCAGCTTGGACCCTCGGAGAGTTATTTGGCCAATTAGGGTCGATGGTGACACTACAGACTACCATTAATCAATTAATTAACGCCACCCTAAGGGTCAACAACACGGTTTTCAAGTATGAAAGGTACGGTACGATAAAATACGGTATTAATTGGTACCTTATGATTTTATAAGATGCGGTACGATATTAGTATGAAAAAAAAAACAAAAACTTTGTTATTTTGGATTATAGATAATAGAACACATGTTTAGATCTAAAATAGCAATGTCACTTGAGTTAATAGGATGAATATATGAGGATAACAAGGAAAAACCTCATGCACAACATGCGCAATGTGCTACTAGAAGACAGATGGGAGTGTATATGTAATACATCAAAGAACAAAGTAAAGTTTAGGGTGGATGGACAAATAGACTAGAGAGAGAGAGAGGAGCGGAAGGAGGGATGTTCTTGGAATTGCATACTCATCTTGGAAGTTGGGAGAGAGAGAGAGAGTGTGAGAGAGAGAGAGAGAGAGAGAGAGAGAGAGAGGCGATGGCGGGAGAGCGAAGATGCATCGCCTGCAGCGTCGGCATCGCCTGGTGCCCCGTCGTCAGCGCTTGATCGTCGTCGCTTGCAGCCGCCGTCTGGCCGTCGCTCGCAGGCCCGTTGCCTGCCTCTGAAGCCCCGTTGGCTGCGGCTGCCTCTAGTGCCCTCTTGCCTATCTCTCACGCTCCGTCGGCTGCGGCTGAGTCCCCCACCCTGCTGCCTGTAGGCCCATCGACTGCGTCCCCCGCCTTGCTATCGCCCGCTTGAGCTGCGGGCTCTGCACCTGCGTTTCGCCCGTTCGCCCTGTGTGTTAGGGTTTCTGTTGGCGCGGCCCCTGCCTTGCACCCTCGACTATCCCACTCTGCCGTCGACTGCCAGCCTTGTGTTCCACCCTCAGGCCCCTGCACTGTTAGGGTTGTGCCCTGCCACACGCGTTCTTGGGACAGGCCACGACTGAGGCTGATAGGTAAAGCTCAAGTTTCATCGGCTGTGCTTGTAGAATCCGCCCTTGGACAGCGCCGCTGTACAGAAAAGAAAAAGAGAGAGAGAGAGAGAGAGAGAGAGAGAGAGAGAGAGAGAGAGAGAGAGAGAGCGCGAGCGAGAAGACAGCAGTATGGCTGGCCTGGATATGGATTTTCTCGACCGGACGGTGGCAGCCCTTGGCCCTGATTCCGATGCAGAGGAGCCAGAGGATATGGTGCCATGCACGGAGGAGCTGCCTCCGGGTTCTGAACTGCCGCCTGCTGGCAAACGCTCCAAGCATACTTCTGATGAGCCAATGGGTCCTCAGGAACGTTCCTAAGCGCAAGTGGCCTCTGATCCTGTGGATTTGCAGGAAATTGACTGGGAGCATTTGCTAGACTTTGCCAATACTCTGCTTGGCGATTATGTCCAGCATAATAATGAATCTTTTTCTGAAGCGGGAACGGATGATGTGCTGGAAGCCACGGTGGACCCCAAATCAGTCTTGCGATCCTTCTCGGTATTTTATGATCGTGCAGTTATATTTTTTCGTCTATTTTATGTAGGCACCCATGCTATGCACTATTCGGGCGTGTTGATGATTGTCCATGAGAAAATCAGCCTGTCCTTATTAAAAATGATGTGCAGGGCCGCTTTTTGGTTATCGAAATCTTATTTGAAGGAGAGATTTTATGGTTATTGGGCCTCTATGCTCCGAATGATCCCGCATCCCGACGGGATCTTTGGTCCACTTTGCAGGCCTCCATGTCACTTGGCCGAAGGGGGTTTTTGATGGGAGATTTCAATATGTGTGTTCACTCTTCTCAGTCCACTTCAGGGCATTCGGTAATGGATGCGCCGGAAAGCCGGGTGTGGAATTCCTTTGCTTTGCACGTACTTAAGCAGGATCTTTGGTCGTGGCTTCACCCTTCTTTTTCAGGGTTTACTTTTCATTCCGCACAATATGCAACTACTTGGTCGCGGCTGGACAGAATGTATATCATGCAGGGGGACGATTTTCTTCCCGAGATGTTGGAAATGAAGGTCTTGCAGCAGTATGCGTTGTCGGATCATTTCCCCCTCCAGCTGGAGATGCGGGCACAATCTATTGCACCTTTTATGCAGTTGCTGGATAGGCTCCCTTTACGTTTCAACTCCTCTTATTTGAAGCATTCAATTTTTCAGGGCTATATGCAGCAATTGATTGAGAGGTTCTTATTGGACTTCGCCTCTGAGGGCTTGCCTTCATTTGCACGGTTGCTCTCTAATGTACAGCGGGTTGCTCGGCAGTATGGGATCCATCATGCCTCGCTTTGTCGCCGTCCTCGATCTGCAGCAGAGGAGTTACTGGCTTTGGTCCGTTCCTTGCTCCTGGATTCCCCAGATGATGATTTTCTGCTGTCATTGGAGAGGCGTTTGGCCCATCTTCTTCAAGTATTTCAGTTGAAATCTTATGAGCAAGCCAAGCTGCATAACTTGACTGACACATTGCAAGATAGTGCCTGCCAGTCTCATAAGTTCTTTCGCGCCTTGCATGCGTCTCCGGCTCGCGACAATATGACCAGACTCCAGAATTCGGAGGGTCGCATGGTCACTGATCCGCAGACCATTGTCAATATGTGCAGAAATTATTTTATGGAACTTCTTGGTTCTTCTCCCTTGCCTTCTAGCCAGGTTACGCATGCCCGCTCGGTCTTCTATCATCTGGTCCGCCAGCAGGTTCCATTGGATATGCAAGCCACTTTGGAGACGGATATTTGTGAGGAGGTTATGGATATTCTGTTGCACCTGCCGACGGATAAAAGTCCTGGCTGGGATGGTCTCACTAATGAATTCTTTCAGAGCTCGGCCACGCAGTTGGTGAAGCCATTGGTGGTCATGTTTCAGCAGGTTTGGGAAACAGGGGTCATGCCCTCCTCATGGAAAGAAGGCCTTATCAAACTAATTCCAAAGGTCCCTTCGCCGTCAAAGCTGCAACACTGGAGACCAATCTCTTTGATGGGCTCCATGTATAAAATCTACTCCAAAGTGCTAGCGAATCGGCTTCACAAGCACCTTCCCGCTATTGTGCATCCTCTCCAATATGGTTTCATTAAGGGCCGCAACATTCTACATAATATCTTAAATGTGCAAATGGCTATTGACTATGCGCGACACTCCGGTCAGGAAGTGGTATTGATTCAATTGGACTTGGAAAAGGCGTTTGATTATGTGGACTGGTCTTTCATTGCAGATCTCATGTCTACTATGGGCTTTGGTACCCGGATGTCCCAATTGATCTACACCATTAGTGCTGCGGCTTCATCCAGAGTTATCCTCAATGGTGGGGTTACAGAGCCATTTGTCCTTGCACGCTCAGTCAGACAGGGTTGTCCTTTGAGTCCTCTCTTCTTTGCCCTGGCGACTCACCCGGTCCTTTCAATGTTATCCTCCATGGCAGATTCTGCTCAGCTGGCAGGGTTGTCTCTTCCTTTGGGCCAGCACTTCATGAGCCAATCTTTGGCTGATGACACCTTTATGATTTTGCAGGCGGATAGGGACAACATTCGCAAGGCATTAGATGTTTGGACGCTTTTTGGTCAGGCCTCTGGGCTTCGCATCAATGCCTTTAAGTCAGCCATTCTCAGTTGCACGGAGCCTGATTTACAGTCATTAGGCTGGCAAGGCCAGGTGGTTTCCCGTGGCTCTATTGTCAGGCATCTTGGATACCCATTGGGGGTGGATGTACGGCCAAAGGACCTGCTGGAGTGGATTTCACAAAAACTGGCGGCGAAGTTTATGTATTGGAAGTCGCATGCGTGGCCCTTCCATGTCCGCCTCAAAGTGGCTCGGTCAATTATGCTCCCAATGCTAACGTATTTCCTGCCATTGTTGCCATGGACGCCTACTACTTTGAAGGCTCTTACTCATCCCATCCGTTTCATGCTATGGAAGAAGGATTCACTGCAGGCAGGCATTTCATGAATTTCATGGTCACATACATGTACCCCTAAGCGCATGGGTGGTGGAGCTCTTTTGGATGCAGAAAATCATATGCTAGCTCTCCGTTGTTCCCTTTTTCGTGCCATGTGTGTGGATCATCACCCGTGGACCATCATAGCCCGTTATTTTCTTGAGGACAGCAGGCTCCGCCATGGTAACACCCAGCTTCGGGTCTCCTGGTGGCATGTCCTTAATGCTGACTCCTGTTTTTCCAGTCCCTCTTCCGCTTTGTTACTGCACTTGGTCGGCTCTTGGAAAGTGGTGCTCCAAAAGGCCCGTTGGCACCCGGTAGGGGACCGCTTGCAGACTAACTCCTTTCAGCTGGAATTGTTGGCAGTATCGAGACTACTTTCATGGGAAGATAAACATCAGGTCAGACTGAGATTTAACCGCATGGCCCGTTTAGGTGTGACGTCGGTTGCGGATGCTATCCTTGCCACTCGCAATGTCCTCGTATCGTTTCGGACTGCTAGGTGACTTTTCAAGATCCCGCGCGGATACCGTGATTTATGGGGAAAGCTTTCGTCGGAGCTTCAGGGTAGGCAACCCTTTCCTGCCCTGGCTGTGGATCGCCCTTGGCAGGACTGGGACCTTGTAGGCCGGTTGAGTCTGGAAAAGGCCTCTACTAATCAGGTGTATCATCTTCTCATTCAGGATCACCAGTGGCTGGGTGACAAAGCTAATACTGTTTGGGGACTGCGGAAATCGCTGACATGGTGGCAGACAACGCTGATGGAGGGCTGGCTGAATAAGGCACCTTTCAAATGCAAGGTCTTTATTTGGCGGGTAATGATTGGTGGTCTTCCTCTTGCCTCGGCTCTTGCCAAGCGTCGCATCTCGAATGGCAATTGTTTCTTCTGTACCACAATGACGGAATCGGCCCGACATCGTTTTCTTTCTTGCCCGCTCGCCAAGAATATCTGGTCACTCTTGTCGCACATTTGGCGCACTGTGGTGGGGTCCTCACTAACTCCTTTCAACTGGGTTTTTGTGCGCCCGAAGTATCCCACACCGCCACAATTGCATATGAAGATCTTATTTCACTTTTTCAGATACTGGGGATGCTGGCACATTTGGACCACGCGCAATGCTTTTCTCTTTGATTCGGCCTCTAATGTACCACGCCATATTGCCAGGCTTAAAGGCCTCTTGCATTGGCAGCTAGATCTCATCCGACACTCCGACTTGCTCCCTCGAGAGGATTTGCTTCCTTGGCATATGGCAATTGCCTCTGGGTCGTTGCCATGATTGGTGTAACTTTTTTAGTGCATTACTACGGGGATTTCCCACACGTTGGCCTAGGGCTCTCGTGCCTCTTGTAATCAGAAAGAGAGAGAGAGAGAGTGAGAGAACTTCTTCACCTGATGGCTTAGTGTCATCAACTATCTTGTAATCAAGTAATCTTGTATTTTTTTTGTAATTAATACAATTACCTTTTATGAAAAAAAAAGAAGAAGAGAGAGAGAGAGACTTGAAATTATGATAATAAACATAAGGCTTAGGTGTTGGAAGATATTGTATGGTCTAGCCTTCCAAGGCCAAAAATAGCCTTTTTTTGTACGAAATGGTACGGATATGTACCATACCGTACGATACAAACCGTACGAAACAAACTAGTCCGTATGTAGTACGAATGCAACTATGGCCAACAAAGGTTGGGGACCACTCCAAGTTACAAATGACTTAGCCAATTTAATTATGGATGGCACATTTAATTTTGGGCAAGGTCAAAAGGGCTGAAATTAATTATTAGGATTATTTAATTCTAAAAATTAATTAAATGCTTGGATAATACTGAAAAATGGGTTTAGAAGGCTAGATGCTAGCAACAACTTTGAAAATGGTGATTTATAAGGATGAAGACTGGTGCGCACATGGGGTTTGTTTTATAAAACATGTTTTAGTAAGAGGATTTGTCTCATTGTGGTTGCTCAAAGCCCAAATCCACCCCCATGCCCAAAAAGTGAGGCCAAGGAGAGCGAAGATATGGCTTAGCCATGATCCAAAAGGTCCCACCCCAAGAAGACCAAGGTTCGGGCCAAGGATGTGACTTTGGACTACCAAGGTTGCAAAAGCGATGGATATCTTCTTTTGTGTCACCCAATGAAATGAGACTTCGTTTGTTTTTTGATGCTCTCTCAGTTCATGCAAAAGTAAGACATAATATTACACAACCACACTCAAGGGTGTGAGTGTAGAGGTACAAGAGAAGTAAATGGTGGTAGTAGATGTGGTGTGTAGTTGATTATTATCTTGGGTGTGTGATGTGCTCATGTATACTCTGCCCGATGAGGTAAAAGGGAATCATGCTACACAATGCATAGATGCTATGTGGACAGTGCCATCATGGGGGAATTGTTCATGTGCCCAGGCACCGTTTTACAAGAATGATAATGACGCGATTAAATGCAATGGGGATACAATAGGAAAGCAGAAGACAATGATGAAATTTGTATGTATCATGGGAGAAAAGCAACCTCCTCTCAAACCATGGATGTTGATGGTAAAGGTAGAGCAAGAGTTGATGTGAAGTATGTGGTGCTGAGAACTTGAGGAAGGAATAGAGTAGAAGCAACTCAATGGGAAGAGCTGTGTCGGAGAAGCAACACAATAGAAAGAGCTGTGTTGGAGAAGTAGCCATTGTGGTAGTCTCAAAAAGATGCATGAAGCTTGGCCTCGGTAGGGAAAGAGCCGTGTTGGAGAACTAGCCATTGTGCCAGCATCAAAAAGATGCATGAAGCTTGGCCTCGGGAGGGAAAGCCTCAGGATAGTCATAGGGTCAAGGGCTCAACCAAGAGAGATCATGGAGCCACCATGCAATGACCAACTATGTCATCATGTGGTTTGTTTCTTTCTTTTTGGGGGGGGGGGGGGGGTTTGGAGTGCTATGCCATGGGGGAGAGCATGTTGCATTGTGTTTTGGGGAAGGGGAGGCTTTTCTACATGAATGACTTTATGACAAAGGGCTTGCAGTCATGGTGATCCGAGTCACTCATGGTGGTGATCAGTTATAGTAATTCAGTCGGTGGAAACCTGCAATGTTAGTTCTTATCTGAATACAAAACACAGCATGTTAGGTAACTAAACAAAAGAGTCCAGAACTTGCATACTGGTGCTTCATATTGAAATTCTTTCATGTTAAGCTAAGATATAGTAAAATGTGTGAATAAATGAATGCAGTGGAATATGAAATTAGTGAATGAGTAAATGTATACAATGGAAGAAATGAGATCCTTAAGGCAAGTAGCCTAAAGAGAAAAGTAGTCCACGGGCCTGACTCACTAGTGTAAGGAGCTAAGAGTGTAAATGCTAGATTTGCCATGTGTGTCGTAAGGAATGTAGAAGTTGTTAGCTTGGGGTGTGACCACTGTCGCAAACATCCTTCAGCTTTTTAAGGCTTTCCTTTATTGGTTGAAGGCTATAAAAAATAGAAGTATCTAGATTTAGTAAAACTTTTAGGACACAAATGCACTATGTTTAGAACAATATTTCTATTTTTAGGGGTTAGCATTTTTAGGCCAATTTGAAGCTCCTAAATTGTAGCATTTTTTTGGGAAGGGAGGGAGGAAGGGAGCATGCTATCTTTACTCACTCGTAGCAAGCATTATTGTGGAGATGCTTGACACTTAAAACCAGTATCCTCTTATTACCCTTAGTGTTAGATAGGAGTTGTCCCCCCTCTTTAGAAATGCAAGAGTGACTAGTTTTAGAAACTTTTAAGATATACAGCGCTTTAAGGGTAAGACTGATCAAAGTAATTGGTTGTTTAGGAAAGCATTTGATGTACTAGTTTTGGAACCTTTTAAGATATATAGCACTTTGAGGGTAAAGCTGATCAAAGTAATTGGTTGTTTAGGAAATCATTTGATGTATTAACCTCCATTTGAGTGTGCTACTTTAGACAAAACCCAAAAAACAAGATATACTTGTAGTACATGCATAACCGACCTACCAAACCTGTCTTAGACAGATCTTAAGAGCTTCTTAAGACGTGTTGCCTTTTTATCAACATCCATATTGAAATAGCTTGGCACCATAATATCTGCACTTAGTTGAAAAGCTGTTAATGTTTTAGATGGTTCCCATGTATTGTTTCTAGGCATAAGAGAGGTATTGCTTAAGATGGAAAACTAACTATTGTTTTCTGTAAAGTACAGCTATCCTGATCAAGAGTTTTGGGCCTAACAAACTTTTAATGCTTGACCAGCACAAGCTCGGGAGAGCTCAAAGGGATAAGGTGCAACAGTTCATATCAATCTCAGGAGCGAGGTTTGCATGAATTTCCTCTTCTATTTTGATTTTCACCTTGTTGAAACGTGATGTCTGACAGTAAAATTTCCACTTGACTGGTGGTTGCACCGATTTTACACTATTGTATTGATGTATTTGATTCTCACATAGCTGTGAAAAGATGTGCTAGCTGGAGAAAGCTCTGGATATTAGGTTTAGTTATAGGGCCTTGCTTCCTTTGACAGTAGGCTTTCAATATACAAGGAGTTTTTTGAGGATTAGTTGACCAGGAATTATGCCTGGTTACTAGTGCCCAACAGAGGCATATGATCAACAGCCAGAATTGTAATTCAGAGGGAAAAAATGCCAATATGGTAAACTAAGTGAACATATTGATTCACTATCTTATTTTTAGTGCTAAGGTGGGAGATTCCTGTACTGGACTCAAAGCTTCTGCTCGGCATCTCTCTAAGGATTTGTACTTGTGAGGCTTGAAGACCCCATAGTGCAGTGTAGAAGCAAATGATCCCTCAAGCAGTCATACTTGTTGGGGAGAGAGGGATTTTTCAGGGCTCAAAAGGATGGGCACGGGCACAAAGATAGAGTGTACTCACAAAGGCAGCCACCAAGGGAAGCCGCTTTTAGCGCGTTCTCAACTCCTAAATGTGGACTAAGGCCTAATTGTCTGCATAAATGCTGGGTCATCTGAAATTGTCTGTCTGGCCAGAATGAACTGCTCAACCAACATCCTAATAGTCCTATAGAAGATCTTCTGAGCCTTGTGGCAAACATCAGCTGTTTTTGTACCTTGGATAGAGTGCCATAAACTGGCTGCAACTTGTGAACTGATTGCTTGCTATCCTGTTACTGATATCTTGGTGTAGAACACTGCTCTATGAAGCCCTGAGTCAGTGTCCTGTACCCACAGTAGCTATACAGTTTATTGTCTGTTGCTGAAATTGTTATTGTCTTTAGCTGTGTGGTCTTGTCCTATGCTCTACAAGGTTGAATACTCCAACTTGATTTGGATCAGGTGCTGCCTATCCGTCATACTCCATGTACTGCTTTTCTCTCACACAAATGACATTATGGTGAAGTTTGTGGACTGACCAAATACTTTCTTCTGTGGAGTATCTGAGAGTAGATGATTGCTGCAGATAATGATGATGCTGGACAGCAATGTGGGACCAAAAAAGCTGCCTCCAGGATAGGGACATGATTAGGAACAGCAGTCGGAGAAGATGAAGCAGCCTGACAACCAAAACACAGGCAGCTGGCAGCAGCAGGGGTGGACCGTGACACCGATGGCAGGTGGGTGGAAGTCCTGTATGGTTGGGCGGAACCTCCAACAAGTTGGCAACAGCAGTAGATGACGCGCGGAAGTGGGGGTGGAACCTTGAAATGGTGCGGCAGAGCTTGGCACAATGTTAGAATGATCTGAAATGATCTGGGATGAGGCGGATATCCACATGCCCTCATAGTGGAGATTTTTGGGCACTTAATGTATTGTCGGAATAAAACGCCTTTTGAATAAATACATCTTTGGGGCTGTTTTTATGGAGCCAAATGAAGACTATATTCACAGTAATCTTGTCTGAATGCTGTCGTTTAAATTTGATGGCTTAGCACCCCTTCTTAGGCCAAACAAGGTGGCCAAGGGGAGAGAGAGTCTAGCTTCAAAGGTGATGGATATCTTCTTCTGAGTAGCCCAAGTGAATTGATGTTATTGTAAAGACCAGGAATTTGACAATAGGTACCTCCATATATAGCAGTCTCCTGATGTAGAATTATGAAGAAGGAAATATTTTCTAGTGTGGTAGTTGCTCATGAACATGGGTGAGTGATGGACTGGTCATGAATGGTCTACTTGATGAGGTAAAGAAAAACATGCTACTCACTGCATGGGTTTTCATTTGGAAGGGATGCCTACTATCGTAAGTTTGCTTCCACACCAAATGCCCAACTTATACACAAAGTGCCAATGCAAAGGGGTAATTAATGCACAAGGGGCATGCTCATGCTGCAAGGTGCCACTTCAATAGTGTGCTTGAAGGGGAAGTGTTCACTTGCTGAAGTGTCCCTTTTGCCATGAATGACGGAATGAATGCAATGCAAGGGCAGACAACAAGAAAGGAATGTGTTGTCAAAGACAAAGAAGACAAGTGGAAGCCTTAATGCACCATATGGGAAAGCAGCCCTTTGCGAAACAACATATGTTTTTTTGGAAGGTGGAATTGATGTAAGCTTGTGGTGCCAAGAACTAGAAGAAAGAGGTCCTAGAGCACCCCACAACTTGTGGAGTTGGATGGATAATTAACCACTTGGATAGTCAAGATGTGCCCTAAGTAAGAACTTACTCTTGAGAGATGCTCTTGTGGTGACTAAATGTAATGAGCATGCTCAAAATTCAACATTGAGGACTCCAATACTCGTCAAGAATGCAAAAGGTGCAACCACCAATGTAGCAGCCCACCATGATAGAAGAACCTAATGGAGTGGTGACCTTAGTAGTACGAGAAAGACACCTCAAGTGGAAGAGCAATGAGGGAAGGTAATTTTTATGATAAGGAATGATGCTAAACACGGTCTCGAGGGAGAAGACACAATCTCCATCTTTACGTTGATCAAGGATAGAAAGGCATACTCACCAATGCAAGGACCAAAAATCCATGGCTTGAGGAGCAATAGATTTTGGCAATGTTAGTCCTTAGTTAATATTCCAAACCCAACATGTTAGTACGAGAAGAGAAATCAAAGCCTACATAGCAAATATTCAAATTAAGATGCTTTTGGTACTTACCAAAAGCTATAAGGTACGTACGTGTATGTGTGATATAGGCGAAATGCAGCAAGAGGAAAAGACAAAGGGCTGAAGAAAGGCTGAGCTGTGTTGAACCCATTGTAGCCTAAATAGGCCTATGTGTAGCTACTTAGGTAGCCTATGGGTGCAGTTGAAATAGTTTAAAGATTTAGCTAGGCTTGCCTAAGGAAAGACAAGCCTAAGTTAACTTGAGGATTATATAAGCTGACTAGTTTAAGGATTCTTCAAAAAACCGCAGGATTTCTAAGAAATCAGCTTAAGGGAGGATGATAGCCAAATTAATTCAATAAGCCTTAAGGCATGATTGATGGGTTGATCCAAAATCCACAAGACTAAAGGGAAGCCATACATGAATACAAATTCTTGGGGGTGGAGAAACTGTGCCATGGCCTTTGAGAGAATTCTGTCCCAATCACCCCATCGAGTGACACTACCATCATTGAATGGGACTGAGGTTGGTTTAGGTAATGATTTGATTTTTGGTGTAGATAGACTACCCTTGGTAGGTGAAGTTTTAAGTTTGAGTGTGGGTTGAATAACCTTAGCCTTTAGCCAACAATTATCATTGACATGGTCGGGTTTTGGGCAAAAAGTACAATACCTATTCTTTCTAGTAATGTGTCGCTAGAATGTCTTTATTAGGTAGTTCCTCACAATCCCTTTTTCCCTCAATAAGCTAGGCGTGCCACCACAAACGCAAGGGGACCTTGTTGTGCTAAAAGGAGGTACCTTGTGCTGCTGAAAGGGCAAAGTGGAAGTTGTGTAGCGTGTGGGTGGCATTTCCAACAAGGATGCACCAAGCTGCAAGGTGATACATTGTTGGGGATTGTTTATGGGAGCTATGAAAGCCCTAAAGCCTATATGAGGAAAATAAGTAATGTGTGCTAGAACTTGATACTCTATGTGGGTCTGAACAAAGGCTCTCACTTGAATACACAAGAGCCTAAGTGAGTACATAAATTGGGAGGGAAGGGTGGGAATTAAGAATGAAAAGCACCAACTTATACTTGTACGAAATAGAAAGTGTGGGTGTACCTTGTGGAGCACCTTTGCTTATAGGCCTTCGTGTGTGTCCATATTGTTATGGGACTTGGGTCTCTATACTAACTAACAGTCAGTTTGTATATAACATAAGGAGCAACATAGAGAGAATCAGGTTCATAGAGAAACTGGTTATATGAGATAAGCAACAACATAGAGAGATTCAGGTTTTGATAGAAAGGGATTGCATGAGATTGCCACTGGCACTGGTTTGTATGAAGACTTTGAATTGCTAGTTGTACCTTAAGTGGTTTGTCCTCCCCCAATTGAGAGGTCATTAGCCTCGTCATTGGAGTGCCCCAAGTTATGTTTGTTTTTACATTCATATGGAGTTTGCCTCTCTTTTAGTTATGTTAGTTGTTGACGGCTCTTCAAAGGGTGTGTCTAGCTACCACTAGGTTGTGTTATTCCAAGCTCAAAATTCACATGTGATTACTCCTAGCAAAGTGCCCTGCCCACATTGTGGAAAGGGCACTCATTGGAAGGAGAAATGTCGGCAAAATTAACCCCCATTTGAAGCTAAAGGAAGGTTCAAAGGATTTAAAAGCTATCCTTATTACTACAAAGTCGGTCTTTGCTCATTTGTTTGAGGTTGAAGATACTACATTTGTATATGTTAGGTTAGTATTTAGTAGCATGCACACTCACAATGAACAAGTGAACAACAAGAAAGTACAATGTACTATGTGAGAATGAAGAAAGTACAATCCCTAAGGTACTAAGTACCACACCTTGTGATGGGTGTTCACACAGGGAAAGAAGCCTTCTCCTAGTGGATAAGGGAGTGTTTACACTAGAACTACGGAAAAACATGATAGGTGTAACAAACCCCCCTTGAGTTAATGATGTGATTGTATGCAAGGAATAGGTAGATTAATTCGGAAATGATATCAAGCCTAGGCCTCATGATTGGATTCAGACTTCTCTCTAGAGAGAGCCGAGTGGGAAACCTAGATTCCTCACAACTTCCATAGCACTTTGACTATTAGTATAGATAGGAGTGGATAATTGCTGTTCCACACTAAGATAGGAGCCATAGACATTCCAAGGTACTTGCTAATGCTGCCCTCTATTCAGCCTCGCAGCTAGATGTGGTCATTGTAGATTGATTCTTACTCAGCCAAGAAATACATGAATCACCAAGCATGAAACAATTACCACCAGTAGACACCCGTGTGTCAAAACAATCAGCCCAATCATAGTCTGTGAATGCAAACAAGCAAAGAGATGTGCCTTTAGGATAGAAAAGGCCGAATGGCTAAGTGCCTTTAAGATAACGAAAGACACGTTTTAACTACTTGCCAATGTGTAGTGCCAAGGTTGTGCATAAAGTGTGCCAATTGAGAAACCCCAAACTGAATATCGGGCTATGTATTACACAAATATAATAGACAGCCAATAACCTATTGATAAGAGGCAACATCAAATGGATCTCATGCATCCTAATTCCTCAAGTGTAAACCTGTGTCCTATCTCAATTGGAGCAGAGATAGGTTGCAGTCTTGTATCTGAAAATGCTCAAGGAGCCTCCCAATGTACTAGTGCCACAAAATAATGCCCTTCTCAACTGCAGTAAACTGTATGCCAAGATAGTAGTGCAAGTGGCCAAGATTTGTCACATGAAAAGCTTGCTGCAATTCAGCCTTTGAGGTTGTAATCTATGTTTCATAAGGTCCAGTGAACAACGTATCATTCACATAAAGAATGAGAATCAAGGTTATACCTATCTTCGTGGACATAAAGCATGCTTTCAATGTTTGAATTATTAAAGCATTCTTTCAATGTGTGGATTATTGAAGCCAAGAGCAATCAAATATGCATGTATCTTTTTGTACCATGCCCTAGGTGCTTGCTTCAAACCATAGAGGGCCTTGTGCAATTGGCACACTTTGTTCTCTGAGCCTTTCTGAACAAAGCCAAGAGGTTGTATGAGAAACCTCCTCATAAAGATTACCATTCAAAAAAGTAGTCTTCACATCCAATTGATGCACGTGCCAATCAAAATGGGCAGCCAACAATGCGAATGGTGGTCATACATGAAGTGGGTACAAATGTCTCATCACAGTCAATCCCATGCTATTGGGCATACCCTTTGGCAACAAGATGTGCCTTGTAGCAATCAATGCTACCATTAGATTTGTGTTTAAATTTGTAAACCCACTTTGTCTCTATAGCATGGTTAGCATTAGGCAAGTCACATAACCCCCATGTGCCATTTTTATAAATAGAGGCCATTTTTGATGGCATCACTACCATGCAATGCTCATCCTCTAAAAGATCATGTAAAGAGATAGGTCCCTCATTACATGCAATAGCTGTGAGTGCATGTGCAACCAAGTTAGCTTGTGCATGGTGAGTGGTTGCTATTGTTTGTTGTCCCATGATGTATCTAACAACCATCTAGGGACCATTTTAGCTTCCCAATAGCAGCCATCTCATCGGCCATTTCATGATTAGCAATCCCTTGATCAATGGGTTGAAAATCAGACTGCTATTCAGCATGTGTTTGCTACTGTAAGCCCTCAATAGGTTACTGAAATTGACAAAATCAGATGTACTTTGCTAAAACAATGGCAACAAATTCTTAAACATAATGGTAGGCCCCATATTGGGCTGATTTTTGCAGTCCATGAAGGACTGAACAAACGTTCAGCAAATACCATGTCTCTATTAAGAAAAATCTTATTCTTGGAGGGTTGATACGAGCATTACCCTTTACTTTTTGTACTATACTGCATGAAAATGCATTTGACAGCCTTATCTTGCAATTTATGTCTTCGTGGCTGTGGTACCAAAGCATATGCTAAACAACCAAACACACAAATGTGTGATACTACTAGTTTCTGGCCATTCCAAACCTCATAATGCATGCATTTAGCCAATGCCTTAGTGGGGCTATGATTCAGCACATACAATGCACACATAGTAGCATTGATCTAAAAATTTGGAGGTAGCTTATTGTGTGAAAGCATACAACGTGCCATTTCCATCAAAGTGCAATTCTTTTTTTCAGCCACATTGTTTTGTTGAGGTGTGTAAGACATAGTACATTGATGTGTAATGCCCACTCAACCAAAAAAGAGTGAAACTCTTGTGACATGTATTCCCTCCCTTAATATGTATGGAGTGTAATCAGCTTGCATCCATTGTCATTTTCAGCCAAGGTCAAGAAGGTTTTAAACCTTGTAGACACTTTTGATAGTATCCTTGGAAGGATTTGACATGCATGGGTCCACAAACATCATTATGCACAAGTTGTAATTTTTGATCAACATGTATATATCTATATTTGGGAAACGAAGTATGATGCCTTTTGCTCAATACATGACTCTCATATACATTTTGAGTAGGTACTTTCAACGGAGGAAGATCAAGCACCATATTTTTGCTTCTCAAACAAAGTAGACTACCAGAATTAAGATGACCAAACTGAGTATGCCATAACTTAGTGTCATCCATAATGGTGGCAACAACTTGTAATGAATCCTCTGATGCTCTCCTTTCATATAAATCAAGTTGATAGAGGCCATTGTATAATATACCGGTGACAATGAGGGTATCCCCATCACTATAGTCATAGACATTGCATTGGTCCATGTTGAATTTAACCACAAAAACCAACACATGCAATGGATGAAATTGAAAGCGAATTTTTCTTTATGCTAGGCACATCCAAGATCTTTTTAAGTATGATCATTTTTCCATCTGCTAAACTATTAAAAATCTGTCCAACGTCTTGGATTGCATACAAAGCATTTTTTGTATATACAACTAATCCCCCCTATTGCATATTTACACATCATAGGACAAGTCACGAAAGGAAGTTATGTGCTTGGAAGCATTGCTATCAAAATATCATGTACTACTGATTGGAGCCACTGATAAACCATGTGCATGTGAAGAAGAATCATATGAACAACACGCAATAGAAGTAGAAGACTTCCAAACTTGCTAAATGTGTTGTTGTATCCTTCACAGTCGCTGAATTTTTAGCAACACTCATGCCCGATTGTTTTCTTTTCTCACTTGCAATCCTTTTTCTGTATTCCTCAATAACATGCCTATTTTTTCCGCGATAATTGCATCTCTTTTTTTTAGCGCCCTCATCCCTGGTGCTTGAAGATTCTGTGAAAGAAGCTGATTTGCCTATATCCTTTGAGTTTGATGGTTGCCATGACTTCCCTTTGTTTCGATGACTGGCTACAAGTGTTTGATTTTCCGTATTCATGTTAAAGCGATTGACTTGTGATTGCTCTTCTTGCAATAACAATGACAACAACTCATCAAATGTATATGCATTGGCTTTTTTTTTTTGCAACACCAATGCATCAAATGTGTAAGTATTGGCATCTCATTTTACAAGTGAGCGAAGTGTATTTTTGAAGCTCTAATAGGTATTAGGTAGGCTAGCCAAGACTATAGAAACAAGAGAGGCATCATGTATTATTTCATCAATATTTGCAAGCTACTGCATTACGTCCTTGATGTGTAATGTATGTATCCATTGAATCACCCTTTGCTATGTGCTCCTTCTAAAGTTGTTTGTGCAAGCTGGCTACATGACCCTCATTGTGCACTTGATAGAATGAAGCAAGCTTATCTCAAGCATCCTTGGCCATTGCGCATGGTTGAATATGCGGGATAACTTGCCTTTTGCACGGAAGTGCAATCAAAGTATGAGCTTGGGTGAAACGTCCTCTTGGGATCCAACTAGTATACGACACACGACACAAGTCAAACTTGATATAAAAGGGACCTGACATTAGACTCGCCTTCCAGTTGTAGAGCCAAATGGTCTCACTCCCCAAGCCTAGGAGCTAGTGGCACTCTAGGCCATGATGACATCACAAGGGTTGGTGTTCCATACCACCAGCCCACACCATCACGATATACGGATGCGTTGGCCATTGGGCCAAGAGTCCAAGAGTGGTGATCACACAATGAATGTGCACAATAGGGCCTTTAGTCCTATAAATAGGACTTGGCTGCCCTAACCTCGAAGTGTTGTTGTGCATTCTCACTAAGTAACTTCGTGAGCACCATGACCAATGCTACTAGTGTTCATCAATATGTCTAGGGACATGACACTTCTCCCCTTATGAATGATTGCTATACTCAGCAATATCCTTAGGAATGAAGTGAGGAAAGCGACTCTTTAATGAATGTACTGACTTCCAAGTAGCCTCTGTCTCCCGGTGGTTTTTGAACTTGACCAAATACTCCGGATAAAGAGTCCAACGGGATCATTTAGTCTTAAGGTCAAGAACCAATTTGGGTTTGAGTGGAACATGACAAGCAATTTTCTCAAGCTGTGGGACTTTTTCTATTGGGACAATCTACTCACCTTGTCATAGTCATTTTTTCAAACGACTCAGGTGGAACACAAAGTGAACTTGGATTTTCAAAGGTAAGTCCAACTCGTAGGATACACTATTTATCTTCTTGGTAATTTGGAGAGGATCACAACACCTTGAAGATATTTAAAGCGTTTGTCGTTAGTCATTGAATTAGAGTCCTTTGGGACTTTAAGGTAAATGCATATGCCTTTTGGAGCTCCCTAGGAGTATGATGGTAGTTAGTATAAGATGTGGCACGATCCTTGTCCATTTTAATGTTTTCCCTCGCAATCGTTTGTTAGAAGGTGGGGGTGAAATAGAGGCAAAAGAGTGGAGCAGAAACAGAGAGTTATGTGCTGTCATCTTCTTCCATTATTCTTACTTAATCATACTATACACTTAGTCTACAATAGTATAGAAAGATAGGTCTCATTTTTGACCATAGTTAACTGACTAGAGTTAATCTACTCGACTTATTTATAAAGTCACCCGTGGCTAGTCTTAGTCTACAATAGTATAGAAAGATAGGTCTAATTTTTTACCATAGTTAACTGACTAGAGTTAATCTACTCGACTTATTTATGACGTCACCCATGGCTAGTGATAGCTAGCCTATAGCTGTCAATGTTGGAATAGGATGAGCTTGACTCAACACTCCCCCTCAAGCTCAAGAAAGACACTACACCCTAAGTAGCTCTAAAATGAGAGAACTTAGTAGCTTGGTAAAGATATTAGCTACTTGTTCTTCAATTTTGATATATAGGAGATCTGTTTGTTGGGCAAGTACCATCTCTCGTATGAAGTGATACTATACCTCTGTGTTTAGGTTTGGCATGATACATAGGATTTGTAGCTAGAAGTACGTTGCTCATATTGTCACAATACAATGTGACTAGAGCATCTACTTGTATATCGAAATCTGTCAATAACTTCATCAACCAAACAATTTCACTGGTTGCTAATGCGGCACCTCTATACTTTGCCTCAATACTAGAGAGTGCAAGTGTTAGTCGCTTCTTGCTGCTCCAGCTAATCATTCCATGGCCAAGGTTGAATGCATATCCACTTGTAGACCGTCTATCATATGGACAACCCCGATTTGCATAAGTATATCCCATGAATTTAGGTGCTTACTACTCTAATAGAAGAGTCCATAGTCTACTATAGCCTTGACATGGCACATAATTCTCCTCACTGCATCCAAGTGGGGTTTTCTAGGCTTTTGCATGAATTGACTAATAAGTCCAACTGAGTAATTGAGATCAGGCCTAGTGATGGTAAGGTAGATGAGACTTTCTACCATTTGCCTATACATAGTAATATCTGCAATTTCAGCTCCAATATTCACATCTAGCTTAGCATTCTGATCCAATGGAGTATCCAAAGGTTTGCAATCAGTCATGTCATATTTCTTCAGCATCTCAAGTGCATACAGTCAGCCAAAGTCCATTAGCTGAATTTCCAACATCAATGCCAAGAAAGAACTTCAGTTCTGCTGGATCCTTCATATCAAATTTGGTTTTTAGCATGGTTATAACATCTTGTGTCCCAATATCATCATCTCTTGTAATGATACGGCCATCTACATAGATGACTAGTACCACAAGTCTTGCATTTGTTTTCTTCGTAAAGAGACTATGATCAGCTGTGCCAATTGCAATTCCAAGTCTTTGCAAGTAAGTACTAATCTGTGCATGCCAAGCTCTTAGAGCTTGTTTCAGCCCATAGAGTTTTTTTTTCAGCTTGCAAATATAATTCAGATACCAAGGGTTCACATATCCTTCTAGATGATCCATGAACACCTCTTCTGCTAAGTCTCCATTCAGAAATGCATTCTTAATATTCATTTGCGTTAATTTTAAGCCCTTTGCTGCAGCCAATGCAATCACTGACCTGATAGTTGCCACTTTGGCAACAGGGCTGAATGTCTCTTTATAATCTAGAGTATACTTTTGTGCATAGCCTTTCGCCACTAACTTGGCTTTACACTTTTGAATGTTGCCATCAAACTTGCACTTAACTTTGTAAACCCATTTACAAGCAATTGACCTCTTAGTGTTAGGCAATGCAACCAATTCTAGAGTCTGATTTGCAGCCAGTGCATTCATTTCCTCATCCATTGCTTTACACCAATTCTTGTCCATGATAGCTTCTCTGAATGTAGTAAGCTCTTTGTATTCCATGACCTTCGTCATATATGCATAATGCTTTGCGCTGAAAATCCATTGTATGTGAGTCTGTCAATAGAGTCTCTCTCCTTTTGTGATTCTCTCAACTGTGGTGGACTGCTTGATTTCTCTCTTTCATGAGGTGCTACATACCTAGTCAGCCTAGCTCCAAGAGTATACATAGATAGAATCTCAAGCTCACTATCCAAGCTGTTAGTCGAATCATATCTATAAGTGAAAATCCCAAGAGTATCATCAAGAACTTTCTCTTTGCCTTTGCCTTTTTTGCCTTTTGCTTCATTTCTCCCCTGATTGACATAGTGCTATTAGTGGATGGTGATGCATGACTGTGTAATCTACTAGTCCAAGGAGAAACACTTGAAGGTACATCACTTGTAGGCGGAGAGAGAGTAGTATTGTGTTGTCAAGGTATACCACCTAAAGGCCCAGAGATAGTAGTATTGTATTCCATGACCTTTGTCATATATGCATAATGCTTTGCTGAAAATCCATTGTATGTGAGCTTGTCAATAGGGTATCTCACCTTCTCTGATTCTCTCAACTGTGGTGGATTGCTTGATTCCTCTCTTTCATGAGGCGGTACATACCTAGTCTTCCTAGCTCCCAAGAGTATACACAGACAGAATAATAAGCTCACTATTCAAGTTGTTAGTCAAATCATATCCAGAAGTCAAAATCCTAGGAGCATCATTAAGAACTTTCTCTTTGCCTTTGCCTTCTTTGCCTTTTGCTTCATTTCTCCCCCTCACTGACATAGTGCTGTCAGTGGTGGATGGTGATGCATGACTGCATAATCTACCAGTCCAATGAGAAACACTCGAAGGCACATCACCTGTAGGCCCAGACATAGTAGTATTGTGCTGTGAAATATCAGTAGATACATGTGATCCGAGGATACATCATGTGGAATAGCAACCGTTGAATCATACCATAGTGCCAACTCATCAAAGATAACATCTTTGTTGATTACTGTTCTCTGTGTAGATGGATCAAAGCACTTATACGCTTTCCGCTCTTGAGGATAGCCAAGGAACGCACACTTTTGTGCTTTAGGATCCAACTTTCTTCTGTTCTCATTTGGAATGTGTACATATGCAATGTAGCCAAAGACTTTGAAATGGCTGATGTCGTGCTTATGTCCACCATTTTCTCATATGGTGTCATCTCATGAATCCCTGCGGTAGGAGTACGATTTAGTACATACATAGCTGTCATAACAGCTTCAGCCCAATAATACAGTGGCATATTCTTCTCATTAAGCATTGCACGAGTAGGTTCCATAAGAACCCTATTTTTTCTTTTTGCCACTCCATTTTGCTGTTGAGTGTAAGTGTAAGTAAGTTGCTTGCGAATGCTACACTCTACCAAGAATCTATTGAATTCATTGGATACATATGTAGCCCCATCGTGGGATCTCAAGGAAGAGATTGAATAATCAAATTCTTTCTCAACTTGCCGCTTAAGGTTCTTAAAAAGAACAAGTACCTCATTTTTATGCTTCAATTTAGACAACGATGTATATCGGTTGAAATCATCAATGAATGTCGCATAATACCTTGATTGACCAAGAGTAGCATTATGGGCCGGTCGCCAAACATCTGAGCGAATCAAATGCAATGGCTAAGAGTTGTTCCAAACATGATTCATAAATGGAAACCAAGATTGCTTGCTGAATTGACATGCATCACAAACACGACCTAAATCTGTCTAGGTAAACTTTGGCAAGCGTGTAACCAACTACTTCTTTTGCATAGTATGTAGCCTTTGAACATTAACATGGCCGAACCTCTTATGCCAAATCTCAAGATCTCTAATGACACCCTATCCATGTGCAAATGTAGCTGATTTCAGTTGGGGAATACTAGCATCTAGGGTAACCCATCCGACCACGTCTTTTGCCGTTAGCAATCGGCTTATAACCATTTCCAAACTCCTCAATAAAACAGCCATATTTATTGAAACCCACTTGCAAATTTTAATCTGTCATATGCTCAATTGATAACAGATTTTTAGTGATAGAAGCAACATGCAAGACGTCATGCAAATTCTTTTTTCGACCATCATGTATAACCAGGGGAACCGCATCCTTATGCTCAATGTTATGTTAAGTATCATTACCTATACAAACATAATCATACTTATCTAGAACCATATGAGTGAAGCATTCACCATGTGGAGACATGTGATTGGAAGCTCCTAAATCACTATACCATACATCATTTGACGTATCAATTTTAGAGGCATTCTTTTGAACATAGGTCATAGAAAACAACTTGTCGATAGTAGGATCCTCAGTATGACTAGACAAAGCATAATGTCCCTATTGCTTGCCTCTTTGATTTTCTTGCTTCTTCCAACATTCCTTAGCAATATGCCCATACTTCCCATAGTAGTGGCAGTTCTTATCCTGTTTTGCATTCTCATGCGCATTCTAAGATTGCCACAAACCTTTGTCTCTAGAGTTGGATCTCCTCCTTGCTCGAAAGTATCCACCACCTCTAGCATTCTGTACTTACTGATTATTTGCATTTTGAGATGCATTTTGATTAGTTTATTGACCATGAGACAATCCTCTACCAAGAGTGCCTCAGCCTCATTGATTTGAATAGAAAATTACATCTCTATCTTTTGGACTACTTGAGCTAGTAGCTAATCCAAGCTTAACCTCTTCATGAACAAGTAAAGGAACGAGCTTGTTAAACTCAAGCATTTTTGATTGTACTGATATAGATGTATCAAATGACTTATACTCTGGTCCAAGGCCATTCAGTGTAACTACAACTAAATCTTCGTCATTTACTTCAGCTCCTACAGATGCTAGTTGATCAACAATAGTCTTTATCTTTGTGACAGTCTTGTATTGACCATTCTTTCTTGTGGATAGTGTTAAACTTCTGTTTTAGTTGGATTTTCCGTGCACTGTGGTGGTAGTACCATAGTACATCACCAAGATGTCCCATGCATGTTTCAGTGACTTGCTATTCATGATCTGCATGACCATTGCATTGAAGATACATTGTGAATGCCAGTGCAAGACTTTGCGAGCTCGTTCAAGCCATGCATGATGTACTCTCTGCTGTTTCTAGAAGCCTAGATTCAGCCTCATCACTTGTAATTAGATCCCAATATCCTTTTCCAATCAAGAAATTCTCCATACGAAATTTCTATATTACATAATTGTTGTTATCCAGCTTTTCACCCACCAGGATTGAAGAATTTTGTCATTCATCATTGACAAATTTGGGCCTTTTCATGGAATTTGCCAAATTTTACCCAAATATCATTGAAATATTTGGGGCTTTTCAAGGATTGGGCATTTCTCATCGACATTGAGGTTGAATTTATCAATAGGCGTGATATTCGACATCTTTCGGCAAGAAAACCACAAGAGAAAAGTATTATTCTTTATCTTATTACACTTTATTGATGCGAACATAATCTCTTTTATCATTGATTTATTATTATTCAAACATTTATTCTCTCTCTCTTTGCTGGAAATTATTATTTTATTGTTGATTATCACTCATGCTGAGCAATAATAATGATTTATTGGGCATGCTTGGCGTTGACAACAAGCTCGATGGCACCAATTACCCAATGTGGGATTACATGATGCGACATGTTCTTGTCATGAAGAATCTATGGCATGGAGCAAAGACTGGCTTCTCCAACAGCTGTAGCACTTGTGCACCTGTGGCCTACACATTGCGAGGTGGCTTTCATGATTTTGAGTCATTTTCCTTTTCCACTCTGCCTCCCACTCAAGATTAGATTTGATGGGACGGTCGTGATGCCCAAGCGCATACTTTAATTGCTTTATCTATGAAGGGAGCCATCATTTCACACATCAGATCATGCAAGAGAGCTAAGGATGCATAGCAAAAGCTTGCATCGTTATATCAAGTGCGCACTGAAGTGCGCGTTGCTTGCTTACTTGTACCACTCTATGCACCTTCAAGATGTGGCAAAAAGGGTCCATGAAGTAACTGGACCCTCAAAAAAAGCACTTGAACTTGCCTAAGTGGCCTTTGTATCTGTATCTATAGAGACATTGGCACTAGTAGCAGAAGCACTGCCACCAACATCCATGCATACTCTATTCCTCTTTGGGGCACTACCACCTACAGGAGGAGGTGGAATCGTAGGCTGTGTACTTGGCTTCGAAGTATCATCCTCATGTGGTGCACTAACCACAAGGGGTTTTCGCCTACAATGCTCTAAATTAGCATACACATCATTGGACACATCTAGGCAATTATCAATATCCTTACCATTAACATGAGCAAGATGATCCTTCACTCGTATAACGCTTCCTGTGCATATGATAGGGTAGTAGTTGCATTCCCACCGCTTTGAGCCACTGCTAACTCCATACTCACTAACAATGCGCATGTCGCTCCAAAGTGTGTCCTTCACCATTGCTGTAGCTTGTTGGAAATAGGGGAAACCAACAATAAAAGTGGGGAAAGGTTGCTCAAATCAGTCTAGACAACGAAGGACGAAGGGAGGGGAGGGATTGCTCACGAGAAATAGTGAAAATCAGCATCTCTGCTCTATTGAACCTGATTGAGCTCGAGCAAATGTCGCCTCTATTTGGAAAGTATCAAGGTAAAGGTGCAACACCTGAGGATGGTCTTTCAAGTCATCCTCCTCCATTTGGCATCCATTGGTGAATAATTGTGAAACCCCGCATTCATGCCATTGAGGCAAAGATGAGCGTTTATCTTAGAAACTTCATATGATTTTGTGGGATTTTCCCAATCCATTTCAGTATTCCAACTCCCCTTGCTGTCCAAAATGACCAACAAGTCTTCAACTTGATTTGCCCCTTGATTCGGGCAATCAATTGGCTGTCACCCCTTTGATGGAGATAGAAAATACCCCAAATTCACTGATTGTTGGTCCCTTCACTTGAATTTGATTGAAAACAGTTTCAACTCCATTGAATCCAAGTCTTTGAGCTTCCAATTTCTGGTATGCTTCTGGAGGTTGTTGCTAAAGCCTAATTTTTGTTGCAGATGAAGACTTACAACAAAGAAATATGAAATTTCTTAGCCTTGGATAGTCTCAATGCTGTAATCTTTGGAGCAAGGTTGTAGAAAATCTGGGAGATGAGAGAGAACGCAGAGAGAGAAAATTCAGACTTTCTTCTTGTAGAGCTGAAGAAAATCTGTTATTTACTGTTGGTGCTCTAATGTCTCAACAGCCTATAGATGCTGTCACCTGTTGTTGCTTGGTCTTCTCCTACCTCTGGCTGCCTCAGAAGTGTGAGAGTGTGCTGCTGAAGAAGGAATACGAACACGGAGGGAGAGAGAGAGAGAAAGCGGAAAATAAGGAAGAGAAATCTGCACTGACTGAAATGAATGCTGAATACAAACGGGAAGGCGGAAGGAGATTGATCAGTCCTTGCACGCAGCCCACAGCGTCAGTGAGGGCACCACATCAGGCTGATGATAATGGCAGCACCACCACGGGGGAGAAGGAGTGTCAGAATCTGCAAGAAGACAAGTTATCAAGTGGGGAGGGGGGCTGCCTATAAATAGGCAAAAGGACAAACCCTAAAAATGCCCTAAAATGGGCGCCCCACATCAGTGACCAAAAAAGTGGCCGGGCAGCCAGTGGCTGCCCACAAAAAGAGGCCAAAAAGAAATGGACATCCTAAGACGGCCAGTCGAGAGTGACTAGCCTCCCCCATCATAACACATGACAGACATGTCAGAGCTTGTAATGCCCTCGTGTGACTCAGATTGAGGCTCACAGGCAGGAGATGACAAGGCATGACAAACATGACTGCTAACACCCCCTCTCAGATCCTGGATGTGGTTGAAGGCCGAAGAAGAAATAGATCCTGGGGTGGCAAGAGGAATGCCAATGTCGATGAAGTCCGTCGATGTAGACTGCCGTTGAAGGAGCTCCTCACGATCCTGGGAATCCCCCTCTAAAACACTAGGGGCCAGGGAATCCACAGCCGCATCACCGAGATAGTCCCCTGCTAAAAGGGATGGGGGGTACGAGGGAACCACCGGAGGAGAAGGTGGGGGATGGGAAGGAACCTGTGGAATCGAAGGTGCACAAGCGGGAACGGGTGTAGCAATAGACTGCCTCGGAGGACCTTGTATCAAAGAAGGGGAATGGAGTCTGTAAAGCCCGCTCTCCTGTCAACCTGTCGTAATAATAGCCCCTTTAGAAGAATCCTCAATAACAACGGCATGCTTGGTGAAGATCATTCGTGTGCCAAGCCTCGTAAGGCCATAAACTGAGAGGAGGGGAAGGCCCAAATTTATAACATGTAGGGCTTGTGAAAAGGAGCTCGAAGGTTGGTCGGTAAACAAAGGCAATGTGCCAATACCACTAATAGGCACCGATAAAATGTCACCAACAGTGACTGAACCCTCTGATGGACGGAGATCCTGTAACAAATCACCTCGGGGAGTCATATGACTCGAAGCATCACTGTCCACTAACCAAGGCTGCGCAGAAGACACTGCAGCCACGGAAGAAGGATCCTCCTCCAAAGCATGGATATGAAGGAACACTGACTCATGGGTAATAGCTGGTGTAGAGGTAGAAGAAGGCTCCGATGTAGATCCACCCTTCGCTCCCGAACGAAGAAGGTGAGGGTACTTCTTCCAGCATTTCTCCTCGGGATGTGTCTCTTTTCCAGAGTGTGGGCGCTTTGGTCTCTCTGAATCTGAGTCAGAGCTTGAAGACCTGTCCTTCTTCTTAGCCTTTGACTTCTTCTTCTTCTGTCCTCCCGAACTTGCAACAAAGGCTCTAGTGGAGTCGGATCCACTAGCACTGACCTCTCTGAGTCGCTCGTCATGCTCCAAGACAAGCGGGGATAGCTCCTCCCATAGAAGCTTGGCACGGGTCCTCGAAGTAAGAAGGGTGGTGTAGAAGACATCAAACCGAGGCGATGGCAGTTGCGTCAAGAGAATCATAGCCATGTCTTCAGAAGATATCGTCCGACCGAGGGATGCAAGCTCATCCCTCATATCCTGTAATCTATTGATGTGGTCCTTCATGGAAGGACTATCATCAATAGCGAGCATTTGCAACTTCTTTTCGAGAGATATCCGGTGGGCAAATGTCTTCTGTTGATAGAGAGACGCGAGCTTTCTCCACACGTCTGCTACAGTCTTCAACCTGTGAACATGAACAAGGACAGAATCCTGCAAACTCAGAAAGAGGAAAGATCTGGCTCTAGAATTGAGCCGATCCCATAAGGTTGCACGATCCATAGATGTCCCATCTGCGGGATCCACCTTAGGCCGGGGAATAGGAACAGAAACAAGCTCCCAAAGATCGGAGTCCAAGATACACTCCACCTTGCAGGACCATAGAGAAAAGTTGGAGCCATCCAACTGGTCCTCTTTGGGCAGCTGAGGAAGTACGGGTACCTGTATAGGGGGTACCAAAGGCTGCATCTTCGTTCCACTGGAAGGGGCTCGCCGAGATACATGAATAGAAGGGGGATGGGAAAGAGGAATAGACTCCGGACGACGGTCCTCGTGATAGAAATCACGCCTCCGTTCAGATGAGTGTCGAGACAAAAGCTCGTCATCTGAGTCATCAAAGCCCGTAAACTGATGAGAAGACATCTTCGATATCTGCAACCACCAAAACACAACAAGAAAACTTTGCTGATGCCGAATAATGACCACCAAAAGGGTCACCAACCACCGAGCGGACCACCAAACACCAGTAAATGAGGTCGCCTATCACCAGAAGGGAAAAATGCAGCTGAGGATGGAGCAAACTCCAAAGTGGTAGTGGCCAAACACCAAAAATGCAGGCTGCAAAGGAGTCGTCAGCTGAAGATCCTGCGTGATGAGAAAAACGTCAGTAAGGAAGATGTCGCCCAGCTGTTGGGGAGGCTGCCTGGCTGAAAAAACAAGCAAGAAGAGGTTGTTGATGATGTGGCAGCCACTAGAGAAGGCGCCAGCAGCAAACACAAAGATTTGGGACCTCCTGGAAGGGCTGCCTTGGTTGTTGGGGATGACGCCAGCAGCAAACGCAAAGATTTGGGTGATCTCCCGCGTAAATCTCAGCTTCGTGTACTCTCCTTCGGCTCTGATACCATGTGAGAGTGCGCTGCGGAAGAAGGAATACGAACACGGAGGGAGAGAGAGAGAGAGAAAGCAGAAAATAAGGAAGAGAAATCTGCATTGACTGAAATGAATGCTGAATGCAAACGGGAAGGCAGAAGGAGACTGATCAGTCCTTGCACGCAGCCCACAGCGTCAGTGAGGGCACCAGATCAGGCTGATGATGATGGCAGCACCACCACGGGGGAGAAGGAGTGTCGGAATCTGCAAGAAGACAAGTGATCAAGTGGGGAGGGGGGCTGCCTATAAATAGGCAAAAGGACAAACCCTAAAAATGCCCTAAAATGCGCGCCCCACATTAGTGACCAAAAAAGTGGCCGGGCAGCCTGTGGCTGCCCACAAAAAGAGGCCAAAAAGAAATGGACATCCTAAGACGGCCAGTCGAGAGTGACTAGTCTCCCCCATCATAACACATGACAGACATGTCAGAGCTCGTAATGCCCTTGTGTGACTCAGATTGAGGCTCACAGGCAGGAGATGACAAGGCATGACAAACATGATTGCTAACAAGAAGATCCTCCAATGGTTAGAGATTAGACCAGTAGTATCCCCCTCTTCTCTGTTGCAGGTTGAATGGACTAAATGCATCTCTGGAGTCTCTAAAGACATTTTTCAGTCTTGTATGGAAATTTCTGACAAGTGGCAGCCTTCCCAAATGGTTTTTTCGACATTATCCAATATTAATTTTCTGTCTTTAAATACTGAAAATTAATCTAGTTATTATTTTGGTGCATAGAAAAATAATCTAACTGGCCAATAATTAAATTGGCTAGGCAACTTCCATTCCCGAGTATCTTTGCATCATCTTTATCCATCAAATTGGTATCATATACCATTAAATGTCACTACTCTAATGTCACCAAACTGACACTTTTGGCCATATGAATGACCTAGACTAACAACTAGCACCAGATACCACCAAGTACTTGTGCGGCATAACTTAAAGTAACTTTTGCCTTTGAGATTCCATGATTTTGTTGGGTCTTGAGTTTGTAAATTTACTCTAATCCCAATTACACCTCACATGTGTAACATTTAGGTGGCCATGTGATTCAAAATTAATCAATATATAGGGAGTATTTATCAAATAACCATAGCATGCTAAGAATGACATCGATTTGGTCAACACGTACTGTATGGAGTTGCAGTCTCTGCAAAGCAAGCGAGAAGAAATGCAATTATGAGCAGAACCATTATTGAACACAACTATAATGTCTTGGCCATTTATATGCTGAGTAATCTTTAAAAGGTTTTATGGTCCAAAATAGTTTTATTTATGGAACTATTGCTGCTATTACTAGCATTCACGAAACAATTTTCGAATAAAATTTCAAAACATATACTTGGAGCTTCAAGAGTATTTATCGAAGGCTTAGAAGTATACTTCACCTTCTTGTTCTGGGGGCACTTATGATCGCTGCAAAAGTGACCTCTTTGATGGCAAGGAAAGCAATGGCTCTTTGAGAGTTCCTTTGTTGCAAGTGAGAGTGTGTTTACCTTTCTTCTTATGCAAACCGAAGATGGTTAACAAGTTGTTGTTCGATAGTTGACTCTTTTGATTAAATGACCGAGGGAGCTCGTTGGGAACCAATTGTCAACTTGCTGTCTCTACTTGTAGCCAACGTGTTATCAAAATTCTTTGTATTCATGGAGAGGTCATTGAGTGAATGAAGAGGATTATAGAGTATCTTCTTTTGGTAGGATAGTGGCACCGCAAAAAGCTTTTATATGTAGAGTACCCCTTGAGGATTTTCGAAGGCCTTCGTTTTATGTAACAAATATTTGAATCCCTTGAGGATAGGATATGCATCCAAGCTTAAATAAATTTTGAAATTTTTGGAGTTCAATCATTGGTCACAAAGCGTTTTCAAAGAATGGATTCGAACTTAGGCTTGGGTATACAGCTGCCCATCAAGTGTACGCCTTGCTCTTAGGATTTCCTAATTTTGTGGGCAATGCCCAAGGTTTTAGTTAGTTGGTTTGTAGTTTGAACACAACTAGATTAATAAGTTGTGCCACCACTTCTAGATTTAGCTAACTTGAGTTAAGCTAGGGGTTTGGTCTACCTTAGTCGTCCTTTCACTCTATCACCTTGAATTTAAGAAGTATGATCTTTTGTTTTCATCTCACTCTCTATTCTCTCTCTCTCTCTCTCTCTCTATATATATATATATATATATATATATATATATATGCCGGTGCAAGCCACTTAATGTCTGCTCTGCGGACAAAGGAAGAGGAGTTGGTGTTTTGGAGGGAGGAGTTGTTGTTTTAAAAGAAAAGTTACTATTTTGGAGAAGGTGCTATTGCTGTTTTTAGGTAGCATGCAGTTACAGATGCAGCCTTGCATATGCATGCTCTCTCAAGCCTGCCCATGATATTCTCAGCCTTGCTTGCTTTGTTCTTAAGCCCTGCTTACCATTTGCTTAGCCTTGCTTGCCATTTTTTGTAGATCTAAAAAAAATGTAGAAACACCAATTTTCTACATTCGGGTTTTTTCGATTTTTTTTGCAATTTCTCATGTATCTTGCTTGTCTTATCCTCAATTTAAAGAAAATTTATAATTTCTTACACCCTGCGTCAAGAAACTTTGGGTTTTTGTTTGACTTTTGCAAATTTTTAAATTTCTTGAAGAAAATTTGGGGGTTTTGCCTGATTTGAGCTCTTGCGTGTGCATCTCCTAAAAAATTGCGAAGTTTGCACAATTTCTTCGATGTTGGTGTGAAAAGTTTGGGCTTCTTTGATTCTCACATTCAACAGGCATCCCAAGGTGCCGTGAAGTATCTTGAGGTGACACTCCATCATATTTTCAGGCTTCAAGCATAAATCTTTTAATATTCTCAAAATTTCTTCACTGAGATTTGGGGCTCTTGCATGGCATACATTCCAATGCACTTGACAAGTATTGAAACAACATTATTTTGCGGTTTATGTGATATTGGACAAATAAATTTTATGAATTTTGAAACTTGCAATGAAAATGTAGGGATTTTTAACATTTAGGTGGTGCATTTAATGTTGTGCACGCATAGTGAGGCTTATGTAGTTGTGCAACACTGAATTGTTGTAAATTGCAGTTTGGGTTTTGCTCATGCAATTTTGATAGGTTTTTCTAGAAGAGAGACCGTTTTAATAGTTTTACACTTTAGAATGTTGTGTTGGGATTTTGGTACTCAGTTGAGTACTTTTCACACTTTCTCTATGGAGTTTTATGGTGCACAATCTTCTTGTTGCAAAGGATCTTAGGGATTATGTTATAGGTGAGTTACTGAGACCGGGTGAGCTTGCTTCTCACACACCTCAGTGTGGTACTAGAGGTCAGCTAGTTGCTATTTGTATTTTGTTACATCTATCGATGACTACACTACGTACCTTTGGGTTTATATTTTGAAGGAAAAAGCAAATGTATGTATGCATTTCAAACACTTGGTTGCAAAATTGGAAGTAGTCTAAAGTTGCAGACTCTATGCACGGATAGAGGGGGGGAGTATATGCCTTATGCATTTGAGACATTTTTGCTTGAGCATGGCATTATGCATCAAACCAATGTGAGGATGACACCTTAATCGAATGGAGTGATTGATATAAAAAATCGCACACTCATGGAGATGACGAGATGCATGCTTAAGAGCAAAGGGCTACCACATAAATTTTGGTTAGAGGGTCTTTAGTGCGCAAATCATGTTTGAATTGTTGACCTACAAGGACACTAAAGACTATCATACCGTTTGAGGCTTGGTATGGCAAGAAACCAAAGGTTGATTACTTTCGAGTGTTTGGATGTATAGCTTATTGCACAGATATTGAAGGAACTTTGTGGCAAGCTCAATGACGAGGCCATAAAAAGGCATTTTTATTGGCTATAGTTTGGAAAGCCTAGAGGTTGCTAGAATATGTGACATTAGCAAAGAAAGCTGTAAATGAGGCAGACAACAATAGTAAACTACAACGGCAAGCCAAGGAGTCACCTGTTGATACGGAAGGTCAGCCCAGTGTCACCTAGAGCAGATGATGTCAAACACAAGTTGAGGTCACCAGATATGGAGGAGGTGCACCGTCAAACATTCCAATGGTGAGGGCACCAGATAGAGGGTGGTAGCAGTGAAAGAAGTTGCCAGCAAGAGCTCGAGCACGGGATGGAGTGGTAGTAGTTGCAAAGGTTGGACAACCATGAGGAGGAAGATTGATGGTTGAAAATATGCACAAAAAGATGATGATGAACTGGGGACGGCTTGTCTATTTATAGATGTGGATGGATCCTCCTAAATTAGGCTTTCATAGAAACTCTTTGGAATCTTACTGCGTTTTGGGTTTTTCATTAAATAAGCATGCTTTGGGGCTATTTTCAAGGCTAATCAGTATGTAATGCATTTTTTAGCTCAACATCTCTCCCTTTGGTCTGACAAAAGGCGATAAAGAAAGGCCAACGCAGTTGTGTCCAATGCATCGGAGTCCAAGTAGTCACCCTAGAGAGGATAGACCACTAGACAAATGGTGCAGTTGCTTTCCTTATTTACTTATATAAATGTTTTTTATTAATCATTTCTTTAGTTGCTGTTGCTTTTTACCCCGAGAGTTCTCTTGGATTAAGCCATGATCTTTGTATGGCCAGAAGAGGCAGCCATTGGGACAATTTGGACTAATGGTTTGTCTGAGCCTTAGGACCGGTTTCATATTGAATGGGCATTGAAGAATAGAATGCCAGTGGTTTGGGACTGTGTGTTTAGCCACTGGAGGTGGTGCAGGACAATGAGCCTAGCCAAGACAGAAGATACATATGTGAGAATGCTCACGGAATAAAAGTCACCGTAATTGAGCCACATTACACTTTTTGATGTGGTTGCAATGATAAAAGTTGCTTAGAATAACTTGAGGAATGCAAGGGTCACCGTCCTTAGACTCCAGAATCTATTCGCGTCATTATCTTCGTTATAGCACGAGGATTAATTCTTTGGTCTGTGCCGAGGTCAAATTTTGCACCGATGATGGAGAATTTTAGACCAAAAGGTTTAAACGGGAAAATTGCTACATGTATGCCATGTGGCACAAATTCCCAAGAGAGAGAGAGGATTTAAAAAAAAAACGTAATAGGCATAAGGGGCAGATCTGGGAGTGAAGTTTTGAGGAGTTGAGGGCAGATTGCTGTAAGTACATCAGCTATGGAGAGTACTTCGTCTCTGACTCATGTACGAATGTAGAGCTTGCTTCCTCTGGTCAACTCTCTCTCTATTCTCAGAGAAAATGCTTGGCATGATGGGCTGATTGCATCGAATGTACAGTTCTGTGTTTTCTTTGCACTTCTGCTGAGGCAAGAGCCTCATTGTCGAGGTTCAGGAGGAGCAACTGTTGGCTTCTTCAATGCAGGAACTAAAGTAAGTGATGACCATGCCACAGAGGAACAGGGTTTTCCAGCTCTGATTTAATGCTGTTTGTGGGACTGTTTTACTGTTGGAATGATGTCAGGGTAAAAGGGATGTTGTTCTGGATATGCCTGATAGTAAGAACAGTAAATACACAGTTCTGCAGACTGCAATTTCGCACATGAACCATTGAGTTATGGTTATAGAAAATACCTTCCTAAAAGGGATGTTGTTTTGGATATGATGGATAGTAAGAGTAGTCAATACAGAATTCTGCAGACTGCAATTCTGCACATGAATCATTGAGTTATGGTTACAGAAAATGCTTTCCTAAAAGGGATGTTGTTCTGGATATGGCGAACAGTAAGAACAGTGAATACAGAGTTCTACAGGCTGCAATTCTGCACATGAATTATTGAGTTATGGTTACAGAAAATGTTTCCTAAAAGGGATGTTGTTCTGGTCATGCTGTATTGTCCTTATATTACATTAATAAGATAAATTATGGGAGATAGGTGCAAGGGATGACCGTCCGGGGGCCTTGGGCACTCGAATGGGGTCAAGGGGAGCCTAGAGAGTAAGAGAGTCCAAGAATAGTAGGACTCACCTGAAGCGGATGCTTGGCAGAGGAAACGGGGAGAGAGGTGCCAGCACTTATCTAGGCGAGGTTGGGAGGAGAAATGAATCACTCGTGCCATTGTTTTTCGGGGAGAGAGGTGCTAGCACTTATCTAGGCGAGGTTGGGAGGAGAAACGAATCACTCGTGCCATTGTTTTTCAATATCAGATTGTCCGTCATCGAGAGTTGGACTGCTGCTCGTCAGACTGGTCAACTACGTCACATTGGTATTAGAGCTGCCGGGTCTTCACGAAGAACCATCGAGTCTTGCTTTCGCCTGTCTCCCACGAATGCTTTCGCCTGCCTCCCGCGAAAGCTTTCGACTGTCCTCACGTGAATACTGTCTTCTATCCAGATGCGAAACAAGACTCGAGAAGACGGTGCCCACACGGACACCAACCAAGTCCGAGTACGTGATGGATTACGTTAGTACTGATTGGCGGAGGCCTGACAGGATTGGCCCGTACCTCATCATACGTGATTGAGTTCGTGTAACGGAACTGGATGGCAGTATTAAGCCAGTCGGGCGAAGTCCCGTTTGACACACAGCTGAGGGTACAACTAGTTCACACGTGACCTGTTAGGGAGGGGGTATGTTTAATCCCCTTCTTATTCTGTGTTCCTGCCCAATAGGCTTCATTTCAACGCGACTGGCTCGGTTTGGGGGAAGACGAACTATTCCTCTCTCTTTGGGGTATTACTAAAATGTTAAAGCCATCAATAGTAGCCCTATCACTATAATAAGGGAAGTACTTCACTTTGTACGCAAATTTTTTATATTTGCTTTCCAATTCCAGTGTATTATGATGATAACTACGTTTTAAGGATGGTTCGAATCCCCATAGCCACTCCCTCCCTAAAGCAATATGGGCTCTTTCCAACACAACAAAGGATTATCAGATACTTCATGTTCACCTTGAATCACAAAAGTTTTACCATCCCTTTCAAATTCCAGTGTATTATGATGATAACTACGTTTTAAGGATGGTTCCAATCCCCATAGCCACTCCCTCCCTAAAGTAATATCGGCTCTTTCCATATTCATAATTTGGAAATCAAGTTTATCTTTATTTCCTTGGATCTCAATTTCCAAATTGGATACCATTGTATCCCATATTTTATTATCCTGACATTGCATTATACGAACAACATATTGATGCCTACTCTTTTGTTGGGGAAGTTTCAATTTTTTGACAAGTGCATAATTTATGAAATTGTGGATAGCAGAGTCATCAATCATGACTCTAACCCTCTTTCCAGCTATCAATCCATGCACTCTAACTAAATCATGTGGCCCAAAGGTAGGCTGCCACATAGAAGTTGACATACAACACCTGTGTTGTACATCCTTGTGCAAAACCTCTAAAGATTTGTACTTTTCATGCCCCTTTAATTCCAGGGTCTGCACTACATGGATTTGTTTCTCTTTTCCCTTGCCCTTGTCCTTATCCTTTTCTTTATCTTCCCCCTTTTTCCTTTGAAGGCAATTCCAGGCAGCATTGTTAGGGGATAGGCAATTGAAACACAACCTTTCTTTTTTAGCCTTATCAAAGTCATCTTGACTTAACTTCGGCCTTACATATTGTTTCTTTTCAAAGGGTTGTTTCTTACCCTTAAGGAATGGCATTTTCCTTTTAAATTTTGCATACAAATTTTGAGGCTTCAAATTCCTTAGTCTTGGGCTCTGTATCAGTGAGACTAGTGAGTGCACTTGGACGCGTATTATCTTCCTTGATTAATGCAAATTTAATTGAAACTTCCCCAACAAAAGAGTGGGCATCAATATGTTGTTCGTATGATGCAAGGCCAAGATAATAAAATATGGGATATAATGGTATCCAATTTGGAAATTGAGATTCAAGGATATAAAGATAAACTTGATTTTCAAATTATGAACATGGAAAGAGCTGATATTGCTCTAGGGAGGGAGTGGCTATGGGGATTGGAACTATCCTTAAAGCGTAGTTATCACCATAATACACTGGAATTTGAAAGGGATGGTAAGACTTTTGTGATTCAAGGTGAACATGAAGTATTTGATAATCCTTTGTTGTGTTCCACTAAAGTTCAGAAGCTCATAAAGAAGGAAGCTTGTGAGATATATATGTTATGGTCTCTTCCTGTGCAAAACACTTTTATTTTCTGTAATATAAAGCAACAATTTTCTTATATTTGTGAGTTGAATGTAAGTAAAGAATTAAGTGGTTTGTCAGATGAATTTAAAGATGTGTTTCCTTCTGATTTACCTAGTGGCCTTCCACCAGATAGGGGTGATATAAATCACCCAATTGACAAAGATAGGGATATACACCCTATTTCTAAACCATCTTATATGTTAAGTGAAACATATCACCAAGAAGTTGAAAGACAAATTAAGGATTACCTTAATAAAGGATTTATACAACCCAACAATTCACCTTGGGCTTCGCCAATTTTATTGGTAAAGAAAAAAGATGGTTCTATGCGATTTTTGTTTGATTATAGAGCACTTAATAAGATAACGGTGAATAATAAATTTCCTATGCCCAAAATGGAAGAACTTTTTGATCAATTACAAGGGGCAAAATTCTTCACAAAAATAGACTTAAGATTAGGCTATCACCAAGTAAGAATTAAGGCACAAGATGTTCCTAAGACAGCATTTCGTACTAGATATGGGCATTATGATTTTTTGGTGATGCCTTTTGGCCTCACTAACGCACCGGCTACCTTTATAAAGCTGATGAATAGTGTGTTACGGCCCTATCTAGGACATTTGTAGTAGTCTTCTGGATGATATCTTGATCTTTAGTAAATCAAAAGAAGAAGATTTGGAACACTTACGATTAGTATTTCAATTGTTAAGAACACATTCCCTCTATGCAAAGAAAACTAAATGTGAATTCTTCGCACAAGAGATCAAATATTTGCGGCATATTATCTCGAAAGAGGGAATCAAGATGGATCCAGAAAAAGTAAGGGCAATTATTGAATGGCCATCTCCAAGGAACCTATAAGAGCTGCAGATCTTCCTAGGATGATCTGGATTTTATCGTAGATTCATTCGAGATTATGCCAAAATAGCTGTTCCAATGACAGACCAACTTAAAGGGAAAGGGAAGAGCTTTAATTGGGGAACGGACCAAAATGAAAGTTTTCAAAAATTTAGGTAGCTATTGCTACAGCTCCAGTACTATTGTGGATCCCAATAAACCATTTGTGGTTGAAGCCGATGCCAGTGATAAGGCGATAGGCGCGGTCTTATTACAAGAAGGTCGACCGGTTGCTTTTGAAATCAAGAAATTAGACTGTGCAAAACGGAATTATTCTGTTTATGAGAGGGAGCTGTATGCAATAGTACATGCAATGAAAAAATGGAGGCACTATCTGTACGGTGTCAAACTTTTGATCTTGTCAGATCGTGAAGGCATTAAGTGGCTTAATGACCAACCGGATCTACAAGGACGTAAAGCCAGATGGGCCGAACTCCTCCAAGAGTTCGACTATGAGATAAGGTATAGAAAAGGAAAGTATAATATAGTGGCTGATACACTCAACAGAATGCCCATCATAAATGAATTGAGTTTTACTCAGTTCACGTTCGATTTGCTTGAATCCTTAAAAGGGAAATGCCAGGCTGATCCGGCATGTTCCAACTATGGGAAGCAATTGAAAATGGAGATCCAAATGGAAGGGCCTCCACTGAGGAAGGAATATCTGAGGATGTTCGACAAGGAAATGGAGCATAAGGGGTTGCTCAAATGGGATTCAAGTGGAAGAATTTTACCATTGATAATGGTTATTTACTCTACAAGGGTAGGGTATATGTCCCGAAAGATGAAGGAATAAGGCGCCAGATACTCTTTGAGTGTCATGATACCCCAGTGCGGGACATCCAGGAGTTGATAAGACTTATAGTCTTATTAAAAGGCAGTTCTATTGGCTTGGAATGAATAAGGACGTCCTTGACTATGTGGTCAAATGTAATAAATGCCAAGTTAATAAAACTGAAAGATTGAAAATGGGAGGACTTCTCCACCCATTAGAGATTCGTTTGGGAAAATGGGAGAGTATCTCCATGGACTTTAATGTTGCGTTACCCAGAACACAGAGGGGCCATGACTCTGTGTGGGTGATTGTGGATAGGTTAACCAAAATGGCTAGGTTTATTCCAACTTCAACTGATGTTAAAACACCACAATTGGCTAGATTGTTCGTAGAGAATATATACCGATTGTATGGCCTTCCGGCAAATATAGTTTCTGATCAGGATAGGAAATTTGATAGTCAATTTTGGGGTGCTGTATTTAGGAAGTTGGATACTAAACTTAGCATGAGTAGGGCGGATCATCCGCAAACTGAAGGGCAAACTGAAAGGGTTAAACAAATCCTAGAAGATATGCTCAGGGCATATGTAAGTAAAAGGCAAACTAATTGGGAAGAGTATCTATCGATAGTAGAGTTTGCATATAATAGTGCCAAGCACTTTTCCATTGGATATAGTCCATTTAAGTAAAAGGTAAACTAATTGGGAAGAGTATCTATCGATAGTAGAGTTTGCATATAATAGTGCCAAGCACTTTTCCACTGGATATAGTCCATTTATGTTAATGTATGTGTTTCAGCCCAGAGCTCCGGATGCAGTAGGACTGCATAAGGAAAAGGTTCAGGCAGCCAAGGACTTTTTGGAGCATATGAATAGCATGTTAAAATTTGCTCAAGAAAATAGTAGGGAAGCTCAAAATTGAGCTAGAGCTTATGTAGGTCCTCACCGAAGAGACATCTCCTTTGAAGAAGGAGAATTGGTCTATCTTAAGGTGCTTGAACAAACTAAAACCATGAAAATGGGACGATGTCGAAAGCTTTCACCCAGGTATTGTGGTCCTTTCACAATACTTAAAAGAGTGGGAGAACAGGCTTACAAGCTCCAACTGCCTGCTGGTAGTAAAACACATTTGGTTTTCCATGTAAGTAAGCTAAGGAGGAAGCTGGGTGATTTGGATAATTTGATCTTAAATGATAACATTAAGGAGCTATTAGATGACTAATCTAATCCACATGAACCCAAAAGAATATTAAATGTTCGTAACAGACAAACAAGGAATACTATTTATCAAGAATGTTTGGTTAAGTGGAAAGATTGTTCAGAAGAAAGCTCAACATGGGAGCGAGTAAGTATCCTAAGGAAAAGGTTTCCCAATTGATAGTTGGACCTTCCAAGTATCGTTTTCGAGGACGAAATCGATTCTTAAGGGAAAGGAAATGTTACATTAATAAGGTAAATTATGGGAGACAGATGCGAGGGATGACCGTCCGGGGGCCTTGGGCACCCGAACGGGGTCAAGGGGAGCCTAGAGAGTAAGAGAGTCCAAGAATAGTAGGACTCACCTAAAGCGGACGGCTGGCAGAGGAAACGGGGAGAGAGGTGCCAACACTTATCTAGGCGAGGTTCGGAGGAGAAACGAATCACTTGTGCCATTGTTTTTCAGGATCAGATTGTCCGTCATCGAGAGTTGGACTGCTGCTCGTCAGACTGGTCGACTACGTCACACCTTATGCAGCTGTGATTTACTTAGAAAAGATGAAAACCAATTGTTCACAGGTTATGTATTTTGGAACCTGTCTTCGGGGCCAATTTGGTGTTAAGCGAGGAAGTGAGGTCTTTGTTTGTCAGTGTGTGTGTGTGAAAATACCATGTGTTAATTGAAGGAACTACTGCTTTATGTGAGTCATAGACCGGTTATACTCAACCTTGGATGTCGATGCCCAAGGAGGATGAGGAGCCAGATGTTGGTCTTCATGTGGTGCAAGGAACCATGATGCGAGGAAGCATCCCAACTGAGAGAACAAGATAGAAGCCACGGCCATGATAGCATCAAGAGAGATGTTGCATGATCCGCCTCGAGAGGGAGAGCCTCCATGGTGGTAGAAGAGCAAAACTCTCAGGATGATGAAACCAAGAATGGAATGGCACCATAGAAACAGGGAATGGCCGTTTTGGCTTGTACGAACGGCCGTTCTTTCCTGTAGAAACAGCCTAACGCGTTCCAAACCCTCCAAAGAGGTGAAACGGCCAGAGAACGTTCCCTGCCGTTCCTAAGGCTGTTCCCTACCGCCCCGTGCCGTTTTCCTTGCCGTTCCGTGTTTGGAATGGCCGTTCCAAGCCTGTTGACCGAAAATTGGCGTTTTTTCCTTTTTTTTCTTTTTGCTTGGGTCACACTCCTTCTACCACATGTTCACCCATCTCCATTGCCTAATGTGCACACACTAATCTCTCTCTCTCTCTCTCTCTCTCTCTCTCTCTCTCTTTCTCTCTCTCGGGTTGAAGATTCAAAGTGTCAAGACAACCCACAAGCTAATTAGGAGTCCATGCAAAGTTCAAATTTGATGCATTATCAACTCTTGCAAATCATAATCTAATTTCAGCCTATCCTCAATTCCAACGTATTCATCCATTTATATTGTCTAATTGCAAGGAAAATTGGGATTATTGGGGCAATTCAAGGCAATTTGGAGCTATTCTCAATTGCGACGTATTCATCCATTTATATTGTCTAATTTCAAGGGAAATTGGGATAATGGAGTCAATTTTGGAACATTTGGGTTAAATTCAAGCATTGAGGGATATTGGGGCAATAAGAGGGACATTCTTTGGGGCCATTTGGGTCATGCAGGGCATATTGGGGGCTCTTAAGACATGTCCCGTTCCCCCCGTTCCCGTTCCCCCCGTTCCCGTTCCCTGACCTTGGATGTTCCCCCCATTCCAGGCGGTCCTGTTCTCATTCCCTGTTCCAAGTAACTATGAATGGCACGCATCCCAAGTCTCCAGCACAAGTAGGAATGGTGCAAACTTGCATGTTAGCCCTACATTGAAAACAAAGCCTTGCAAAATAGATAAAGATCTATAAGCACTAAGGTCAGTAGTGAGATGTGTTTGGTGTAAAGGCCCTTTGTTATGCTTCCCATGTATATATTCACTTCTACATGTGAACACATCCTTACTGGTGTAAGTGTATCGTACCCTAAGTATAAATACATTCTTTTATTCTTTATGTGTACCACATTGGTACCTACTCACCTTTTTGCTCTCTATGTACTCTCTACTGCTGTACACACAACACTTTTGGGGCACATATCCCCTTGAAACTGGTATTAGAACTTCGGTCAAGTTGTGTGTGCTTTCTGGGTCAAGTGTGTGTTGGACTATTAGTTGATAGGCTAGAAACCTTGCTACATATTCAGCACTTTATTGCAGAAATTTATTGCTGAAAATGGGTAGTAGTGCATCCACTTCTGACACAACGAATCTTTTCGAGATTCCGAAATCTAATGGCAACAACTTTGATCTTTGGAAAGATTGTATGCATGGTATCCTGTTTCTGAAGGATTGTGATAATGCTTTGGAATAAGAAAAGTTTGTTGCTTTGTCAGATGAGGAACGGGCCAAGATGATTAAGAAAGCTATTGCTTACATCAAAATGGCAATCACAGATGATAGCTTGGTTGATATAAGGGACTCTCCACTACACGTGATTTTGGGTGAAAGTCAAAGCTTCATATGAGAATACGACTCCTATCAATGAGATATGTCTCATGTGGAACTTGGTTAACTTGGGCTTGATGAGTCCAAGCCCACCTCAGAGCATTCAAATGCATTTATTGGGATTTTGAGTTAGTTACAAGATGCAGGCTTGCCACCTTTTGGTCCCAAATTGAAGGCTATCTTTTTGTTAATGACTCTACTAGATTCACTAGAAGCATTGGTTGTCTCTTTCAGCAATAACCCCAACTTGACTTTTAATGGTGTGCATGGTTCTATTGTCAATGAGGACATTAGATGCAAGGCAAGTTGGGGCAGCAGTGGATCAACATATAATGTAAGAGGAAGGATTGAAAAGAAGTCAAATATTGCAAATAAACACAGAAATCGCAACAAAAGCAAGGAAAAACATCAAGATGTCACTTGCTACTAGCATGGATGCAAAGGGCATAAAAAGCTTGATTGTAGAGATTCTAAAAAGAAACAAGAACACAAAAGGAAGATAAATGCAAAAGGTAAAAACAATGAGAAAGATAGCAACTTGACCCCTTAAAAAATAGAGAAGGGAAATGTGGTATGTAGGGTTGTCATTGAAGAGATAGAAGAAAAATAAGATACTACAGATTTGTTGGTTGCATCTTTAAATCCACATGCTATGACAATAGAAGACATGTATATCACTAAAAATGATGTGATAGATGTCTCATGATGGTTTGTTACAATTTTGGATTATTGAGAGTAGTGCTTCATTTCACGTAACTCTGTCTTTGGAGTGTTTATCTTCTTATATAGGTAATCACCTTTGGAAAGTTTACCTAGGAAATAAGAATGCATGTGACATAGAGGAGGTTGACACCTACGCATGGTGTCATGAGGACGTGTATTTTTGAAACCTCACTTAACATGTGGATTAATTATTAATCACATGGTTAAATAAATGTTGCACATGTGAGGTGTAACTGGGATTAGAGTAAATTTCCGAGCTTGGGACCCGAGAGAATATAGGATGTCAAAGGCCATAAGGCTTACTTTTGCTAGGAGGCACACATATAAATTTGTTTAAGTATAGTTCACTTTTGTACTCCAATAATGATGAGCGAAGATGCGGCCTTTTATACAAAAGGTATTCTAATACCAAAATTTGACATGACCATGCTTTTCTTAGCTCAAGTTTGCTTGCCATTGATAGTTCACAGTTGTCTATAGTATAAAAGTTTTCAACTTTGCTATATGCAAGATCAATGGATTGCTTGGGTATCAAAGTATTGGCTCATTTACCCTAGCATCAATTTCTAGTTATCACCCATCCATTAACTGTAAAGATTTTGGCCTTAAAGGATAGTCTAAATAGTGAAATATATTAGATCAAAATGACTACTAATTACTTTCACATGATAAGTGTTGGTTGGTGACAGTAGAGAAGTAGCGTTTAATGGTACCTAACACCAATCTAATTATCAAAGATGACGAAGAGACACAGGGCAATGGAAGTTGCCTAGCCAATTTAATTATTGGCTAGTTAGATTATTTTTCATGACACGGAAATAATTATTAGATCAATTTTCAGTATTTAAAGATAAAAAATTAATATTTAATTATGGATAATGCTCGAAAAACCATTTGGGAAGGCTACCACTTCTCAAAAATACCAACGCCAGACTGAAAATCGTCTTTAGAGGTTGGAGAGAGACGCTTGAATGGATTCAGCTTGCAAGAGAGAGGGAGAAGATGCTACAGGTGACAACATCTATAGAGGGTATTGAGATAGGGCAGCAGCAGTTAATGCCTGATTTTCTTCAGTTTCTTGCATCTACAAGCTGTTGAGAGTCGACAGATTTGCTTTGAAGATTACAGCATGGAGATCACCGGAGGTTGAGAAATTTCAAATATCTTTGTTTTAAACCCTAATCTGCAGTAGAAATGAGGGTTCAGCAACAACCTTGGGAAGCGTGCAAAAAATTGGAAACTCCAAGGCTTGAAGTCAACAAGACTGAAGCTGTTTTTAGTCAAATTGAAGTGGAAGGACCAACAAATCAATGAATTTGGGGTATTTTCAATCTCTATGAAAGCTAGTGAAGGCCAATTAATTGCCCAAATCAAGGGGTAAATCAGATTGAAGACTTGCTGGTTACGGAAGTTGGAATATCGAAAGGAATTAGTAGAATCCCATTATACATCAACTTCTTCTTCAATTAAGTTAAATAAATGCCGAAAGGGGCACCGGTTTTGAGGCCAATAGGGTGTCCAATGTCCAAGATTATATGGTAAAGTGCGCATTTCAGTTTTGTGAATTTTTTAATTGGTGTAGTATTGCTTAATTAGGTTATTTACTACCCTATCCGAGGAGGAAGGTTGGTTTCATGGTTCCATCACCGGGATAACCACTCGTTCACTTGATATGGTGGGCCCGAGGCACCTGATTGCAAGTCAAAGCTTTGTGCTAGTGATGATTTTTACTCTTAGGTAAGAAAATTACAGCAATATGTCTTCATATAGTGAGAGAGACTCAAGCAGTGATGATGCCTCTCAGTATGAACATTTACATGGAAATGAAGGATATGTAATGCATGACCTTGAAGAAGGCTCAGACCGTGGATAATTAGCTGAAAATGTTGATGTTGGGCAACATGCATGGCCTTCAAGGCATAAGGAGGTTGATGACCAACAAAGTGAAGAGGAATTTGATGACAAGTTCAAGAATCGGATGAGGACATCGACAAATCTCTTTGTTGAAGTGGCAAAGGATCGTCAATTTACATGATTTTTGAATGCTCCAAACAAGGACAACAATGGCAAGAAGAAAAAGACATCTTTTACACGTTCGAGATAACAAGATGCATCGAAGGTAATGCCAAATCCTTGATTTGAAACTGCCAAAGATGCTAATGAAATAAAACAGTTGGTACCTATGGGGTAAGGAATGCAAAGGCAAGGCCATCATGGAAGTGTCAATCCAATGGATTTTGGATAGCCAGACATGTATGCTATGATGGGGTAGCCAAGATATTTTGGTGGAAGCACGATTTTTCATGCTATGGTTGGACAAGGACTGTATATGGGAATGTATGGCACAAATCTCTATGGTATGTAGCAACCAATGCATGGTGTGCAAGGCCCAATGTATTCGGGTATGGTTGGAAAAATGCAAAACCCTATGTATGGCAGCATTGGCTTGATGCTTGGGGCACAAAATAGCATGTTTGGTATTGCATCTGCACCCTTGAATGCTTATGGGGCTCAAGGAATGAATGCTGGTCATGCAAATGCTTTGTTTGGCGTTGGTTTTGATGTAAATTCAGCAAATGCACATTTTTTGCAACAACCAATGTATGATAACTTGTCACCCAAAGGGGCAGTAAAAGACTATGATGAGGGTGGAAAGCAGTGAAGTTTGAGTCCTTCAATGGTGTAGAAGATAGACTGAAAGCTTTGACTTTCATTTTGCAATATGATATAGCCTATTCAGGGGCGAACTTTACAGAGTCCTAAAAAATTTGAAAGGCAGTCACTTTCTTGAAAGGAAATCCATTACAGTGGTCGTCCACTCTTTTGATGTAAGGTAGAGCACCGTTAATGTGGTTACAATTCAAGCAAATGTTTGTATCGAATTGGTTGACAAGTACCTTTGATGTGGATATCATGATAGCTTGAAATAAGCTAGATGCCAAGGAATGTAAGAATTTGGAGCATTATAATAAGAAGCTTGGGATGCATTGTTGCCAATTACTTCTTATCGCCCCATACCCCTTCATGAGCAACTGGAAAAATATGTTTTTGGGCTGCCCAAAAAAAGATGACTTTAGTTCTTGTGCTTGTGTTGCCGGATCTAAGGAAGTCATTCATGGGTCAATGTGATGCATATGGTAACAGTATTGGGGCTGTTCTTATGTAGGACGGCCAAGTTGTGGCTTATGAGAGCTGAATTCTCCATAGTGTAAAAGAAAAAAATTGCAGGTCTATGAGAAATTTCTCATGGCTTTAATTCATGCACTGTCTACATGGAAACATTATTTGTTGGGGGTTATTTTCCTGCGCGGACAGACCATCAAACTTTGAGGTAGTTTCTGACGCAGACAAAGTTGTCAGAGAAGCATATGAGATGGGCAAATATTCTCTCTATGTTTCATTTTCAGATTGTATATATTGATGGTAAAAAGAATGTTGTGGCTGATGCATTGTCACGTAAGCCACAAATTTCAGCCATCGAGATGAGTTATCACAGTGTGTTGGATGCGATGAAAGAGCATTATGTTACTGATTCGGATTTTACTGCTAAGAGATGGGTTTTTGATAATGCATGGACAACTGTGTGTCATAATGTAGTTAAGACCTAGAGTTATGACTGAAAGTCACGCTCCTTTGTATGCGGGACATAGAGATATTGATGCCACTGTCAAGGCAATGGAGCATTTTTTTTATTGGCTAGCTTTGAGTCATGATGTAGAACAGTTTGTTAAGACATGCATTGTATGCCAGAAGGTAAAGCAGGATAGGCAAAAGATGCCGGGTTTGTTGCCGCCTTGGCCTATTCGAGATAGGCCTTGGCAAAGCATTGCAATGGACTTTTATTTGGAGCTTCCTAAGACACCTACAGGGAATAATGGGATATAGACTATCATTTGCATGTTTAGCAAACAAGCCCATTTCATTGCAATGAGGAAGAAAATAAAGGCTGATCATATGGCACGATTGTTTTTGCAGCGCATCTTTAAGTATCATGGTATACTAGAGTTGATCATTAGTGATTGAGACCGTTGGATGACAAGTTTATTTGGGAAGGGGTTGCTTGAGAATATGGGTACCACGGTGAAATTCTCATAATCCTTTCATCTGGAGAGAGATGGTTAGTTTGAGGAAGCAAATTTCACAATGTTAGATCTTTTGAGGTGTTATGTTTTAGACCAAAGACACAATGAGAGCAATATTTGTCCTTGGTTGAGTTTGCTTACAACAACACAGTGCATAGTTCTAGTGGGAAAGCTCCATTTGAGGTGGTTGAGGGTGGCAAGAAGGTATCACCTATTTTGCAAACTAAGAATAAGATATTTGATGTTGATCATTATGTGGAAAACTTGGATGTAGCCTATGCAAATATAAAATATGCACTTCAGAGATCGCAAGAAAAGCAAAAGAGGGCAACCGATTGCCACAGACGTGCTTTGTAGTTTGTAGAGGGTGATTATGTATTGTGTTTTGAAAAGGTAAGGCTAAAAAAGATCAAAGGAAGAGAGAGATTGTATCCGAAGTTGAGTATAAGATACTATGTGACCTTTGAGGTATTGGAGAAGATTAGCGATGTGGCATATCGGATGGAGTTACCTTCAAATCGATGGATACACAATGCCTTTCATGTTAATTTATTGGGGCCTTTTCATGGTGATGTACCAGAGGATACAATTGCTGAAATTCAGCCCGAGGTTGAGGAGTTGGATGAGATTTTGGTACCTGAGCAGATTTTGGCACATAAGGAAAAAAAGGTCAAAGATAAAGTTTCTAGGATATACTTGGTGAAATTTCAGAATTATTCACCAATGGATGCCAAATGGATGGAAGAGGATTACTTGGCATACCATCCTCAGTTGTTGCAGCTTTGCCTAGATGCCTGTGAGGTTCGTGCTCTGTCAGGTTCAGTAGAGCAAGGGTCTAGAGTATTGCTTGATGCTCAAGGGGGAGGTAGCACTTCCACTCCTCCAGTTATGGATAACTCTCGTATGTAGTGGATCTCGGATATATTCAGTATGCATCCAAGGTACTATGTTGATAGTTTGTTTGCCATGAGGTCACTACTTAGTGTACTAGTTACTGTGAGATGTATGCAGATGAGTATGAGTTTCACTCGAGCACTGCAACTACTTTTTTGTATGAGCCGATGATCAATTTTGCATGAATTTTGCCTCAATTTTGAGACAGAAATTTTGATAAGTTTCAGTTTTTAATAAGCTTGAGAACTGTTTATGGTTACTTTTGGGATCAATGTTACATCATTTTTTGCATTGATTGCTGGTCAAATTTTGTAGTGAGTGTTTGATCAGTTTGGGGTCACATTTGCAGTGGTTTGTGATTAGTTCTCAGATCATCAAGTGATTAGTTTATAATCGGATTATGCCCACTTTTCAATGGTTTATATATTTGGGGCATTTTCCATCTCCATCAAAGCGGGTGAAGGCCAGTTGATTATTTGAATCAAGGACAAATCAAATTGAAGAGTTGCTGGCCATTTTGGACAGCAAGGAAAGTTGGAAAACCGAAAGGGATTGGGAGAATCCCATTGTATATCAAATTCTTCTTCAATTAAGTTATAAAAACACCGAAAGGGGAGCTAATTTTGGGGCCAATAGGGTGTCCAATGTCCAAGATTATATGGTAAAGTGTGCATTTCAGTTTTGTGAATTGGTTACTATTAATTCTGTGATTATTTTTTAAATATGTTGTAAATAGTGCTTAATGAGGTTATTTACCACCCTATCCGAGGAGAAAGGTTTACTTCAAGTGGCTTTTGAAAATTGCCAGCAATTGATTCTTCACGATGTTAGGTATGTATGTGGCATCAAGAAGAGTATGCTTTCAGTTGGTTAGTTAGACAGTAGGGGTTACTTCACTACTTTTGATGGTGGTGTGTGGAAGGTGCAGAAAGGATCCATACTTGTTAGTAGAGACAATAAAAAAGGAACTTCGTATTATTTGTACTGCAAGGCACTTTCTCGAAAGTATCTTGTAGTTGCAAAAGTGCGGTCACACATGGAGCTATGGCATAAGTGTCTTGGACACATGAGCCAAAAGGGTTTGCAAGCACTCTCTTGACTTAGAAGAGTTGATGTGATGAAAGATTCAAAGCTTGATTTTTGTGATGACTATGTTTTGGGAAAACATGTAAAGAGTTCCTACTCTCATGGAGCCTTCAGAAAGATATGTATTTTGGATTTAGTGCATTTTGATGTATGTACCATGCCAATCGAAACTCAGTGATTTCATTATTTCGTGTGTTTTATGGATGACGAGTCTAGAAAGATATGGGTTTACATGCTTAAGTAGAAAAGTGAGACATTTGACATTTTTAAAAGATTTTATGCATTTGTTAGCAGGCAAAAGGGTTTAAAACTAGATTGCATAAGAATAGAGAATGGGGGAGAGTATGTATCGAAAGAATTCAATCAATTTTGTAGTGTAAATGAGATTAAATGGGAGCTTGCTGCCCCTTATATTCCATCGTCTAATGGTGTGGTTGAGTGGATAAATCTCACATTTTATGTGAGAAGATTTGGTGCATGTTGTTCAGAGCTAATCTGCCGCCATCATTTTGGGAGGAGACACTTAAAACTGTAGTGCATATTTGCTACCGATCTCCACCTCATGTGCTTTTGATAGTGGCATCCCAGAAGAGGTTTGGTTTGGCAAACTTGCTTGATATGACCACTTATGGGTCTTTGTCTTTGAATGTTAGGTACATGTACTTGATGATAGTAGGACCAAACTTGACATGAAATCTATTAGAGACATCTTCATGGGTTATAGAGATGAAGGTCAAATGGTCATTGGGTGAGAAGGTCTACACATGTTAGAAGGCCTATACAAATGTTTGATCCTTCTTTGGATTGCATTTTACTCACAGATGAGGGTGAGCCTCACACACACAAAGAGGTACAATCTTGTGAGCTAAAGAGAAAGTGGGAGGTAGCTATGTAAGAAGAAATGAAATTTTTGTATCAGAATGATACTTGGGATTTGGTTCCATTGCCCAAAGATAGGAAAGCCATTCCTAACAAATGGGTCTTTAAAATCAAGTGTGTAGATAGCAAACCTAAATACAAAGCTAGGCTTATGGCTAAGGGTTATTCACAGAGAATGAGGGGATTGACTTTCAAGAACTGTTTTCACTTGTTCTCAAGATGACCACTCTCTGTGCATTGTTTGTCATTGTAGCATCGATGGATTCGGAGGTTGATCGGATGAATGAAAGAACTGCATTTTTGCATGGTGATTTAGAAGACGACCTATACATGAAGTAGCCATAAGGCTTTGTTATGCCAAGAAAGGAGCATTTGGTGTGTAGGCTTAAGAGAAGCTTGTATGGTCTAAAGTAGACTCCTAGACAGTGGTATAAGAAAATTGATGCCTTCGTGCTCGTACATGGGTTTTAAGAGAAGCAATGAAGTTCACTGCGTATATACAAAGAAGACTGATGATGGAAGCCTTATTATTCTTGTGCTTTATGTGGATGATATGCTTTTTGGTGGTAAGGATAAGAGCCAAGTTAATGCATTAAAAAGACAACTGAATTCAACCTTCTCGATGAAGGATTTGGATGCAGCTGGATACATTATGGGTACATTTTCACCTTGAATGGTGGGGCAGTTTCATAGTGCTCTAGATTGCAAAAGATAACATTACCCTCTACCACTGAGGCTCAATATATTTCAGCCACTAATGCTTCGAAAGAAGCTACTTAGACTGGCCTATGTGGATGATATGCTTTTTGGTGGTAAGGATAAGAGCCAAGTTAATGCATTAAAAAGACAACTGAATTCAACCTTCTCAATGAAGGATTTGGATGCAGCTGGATACATTATGGGTACATTTTCACCTTGACTGGTGGGGCAGTTTCATAGTGCTCTAGATTGCAAAAGATAACATTACCCTCTACCATTGAGGCTCAATATATTTCAGCCACTAATGCTTCGAAAGAAGCTATTTAGGCTGGACGTTTGGTCAAGGATTTCGGGCTGCCTACCAAAACATTTGTACTTGGATGCGATAGCCAAAGTGCTATATGTCTAGCTAAGAATGTCATGTTTCATGTATGTACCAAACATATTGATGTGTGGTATTACTTTATCAGACAAGTTCTAGATGATGGTCTGGTCAAATTGACTAAGATCAAAACATAGGATAACCTTGCAGAGGTCTCATTGAGAGGTTTGTAAAGGCTCAACATGAGCATTGCATTTGACTAGTGGGAGTTGGTTAAAGATTCACTCTAGACCTTGAAGTGGGATGTTGTTGGATGCAAAGGCTCTTCGTTACGCTTCCCATGTATATATTTACTTGTATATGTGAAGGCACCTTTACAGGTCTAAGTGTAGTGTATCCCAAGTATAAATGCATTCTTTTATTCTTTGTGTGTACCATGTTGGTACATAGCCTACTCACGTTTTTGCTCTTTCTGCAGTCTCTACTACTGCACACATGACAGTCTTGTTGTGGACACCTCTTCAAGATGCTCTTAAAAACAAAACAAAACAGAAATGAAAAGTTGATTGAATGAACAATGCAATGATACAAATGTGTATAGGTGTGTGAGAAAATGCAACAAAAGACTTAAGAATGAAAAGCTAAGGATGAAAGCCTATGGGCTCGACTCAATAGCCTAAAGACCTAAGAGTGCGAAGATGGAGCGAATCTAAGGATGTGGCCACTATCACATATGCCCACTAGCAGGGCTTTACCTATGAAACGGTTTAGGAGGTGGTGATATAGTCTTAGATGGAGGTGAATGTGTAAAGTGCAATGGGATTCGTACTCATAGACGAATTAGAAAACCGATCAGGACTAGAGAAGGATAGTTGTTGAGGCTATCCATGTGCCACAGGTCAAAGTTATTGGGGCCGAAAGAGCAACAACGAGAGGTGTAGCTTCATTGGAGTGTCCAACAAGAGTGGAGATAGTGATAGGGGTTTGCTAAGGTTTCTTGAGAGAAAGACCCTCACCCTTGATACGACATTCTTCGTCCATATGGCCCGATCTTTGGTAGTGTGTATAAAACCTTTTTTTCTTAGAGAGTTGTTGCTAGGTGGGTTTTGATTCTTTGGTTTCGTTTAAAGAAGGAAAGTCCTCCTTGGTTTGGCTTGCCTTCGCATCTTGCGAGTTCTTGCCATTGTTGGTTTTATGTTGTAGAAGACGCAACTAGTTCTCTCTTTGAATAAGTAGAAGTCGAGGATCTCCTGTGGACTTGGTCATCTAGCTTAGTGTAATGCAAAACTTGGCACTCAAACTCGTAGGTCGGCATTCTAGGTAGTGAGATAATGTGTTGAATAAAATGGAAGTATTTGTCGCGTAACTGGGATTTTTCCTTAAGCTTTAAAGCCGATGCGGAAACCCATTAATTTTTAATAATGTAGTAGATAATGATAAATTGTATATAATAAATGTAATGTGTGTTAGAGTATGTATCATTTCGATTGATCAAGAAGAAGGTGACTTGATCATTGTTTGACTTTGGGGAGCCACTAGTAGCAAACTGCGCGAGTAACTGTTGATATTTGGCCTAACTTTACTTTTAGATCATTCCCTTTCTTAATGGAAAACTCTCGAACTTCAAAATCGAGATTGGTACATGGAGTGTGATCGAGTGGTGCATGGCAGTCAATAAGATGACTCCAATGCTCAGATGTGAGGGGAAAATGTTGTAATTGAAAGTCAAACTTAGAAAGCAACCCTTGCATTAACTCAGTACTAGCTATGGCATTGCAGGCTCTGCATTGATGGATGTGATCAAGGTGGGCTAATGAGTGCTCGTCATTAGACCAAGGACAAAGTCTCAAAGTCCCTAAGATTCAAGTACTTGTTGCATGAAGTTTGATTAACTAGTGAAATTCGACTGGTTAAAACGAGATTGTAAAGGCATTCTTGGCCATTGCAATAAGAGTGATAGTGCTAGGAGATGGATAAGGTGTGTAATGAGGGTAGGGTGGATAGGGTGGGGGATGTAAGAGGAAGAAGAAATTGAAGCTCAACTGAGAGTACAGTAGACAGTGTGGAGTGTGAGAGCACGACACGCAAGGCAATAATCAGAAGTGTAAGATGCAAGTATAAAGTACAACCCTTAAACCTTAGGGTTGTAGGAGTGTGTTGACACCTGAAGAGTGTGAAAAATGATAAGTGTCTAAAACTGTGGATAGGGTGGGGGATGTAAGAGGAAGAAGAGATTGAAGCTCAGCTGAGAGTACAGTAGACAGCGTGGAGTGTGAGAGCACGACACGCAAGGCAATAATCAGAAGTGTAAGATGCAAGTATAAAGTACAAGCCTTAAACCTTAGGGTTGTAGAAGTGTGTTGACACCCGAAGAGTGTGAAAAACGATAAGTGTCTAAAACTGTGGAATATAGGCACCTCAAATAAAAGAAATAAATCTAGGGTTAAAAACCTCTCATATGGAGAGTAAAAACTGTCCTAGTGTCCTACTGAAGATCACCATCACTCCTGTGTGAGCATAGGCATGAGTTGAACCCAACAAACCCGCTGGAGTGAAAAGTAATCAAGATACAAGGGTCATCCACCAAAGGAGATTAAATTTTAAAGCATTGCGAAATGCTTCAAATTTGTCACAAGAAAGAGCTTTGGTGAAGATGTTTGCCACATTACTGGTGGTAGGACAATAGATAGGGCTGATATCACCTGCATATAGTCTCTCTCTGACAAAGTGATAATGGACCTCAATGTGTTTCGTGTGTGCATGAAACATTGGACTCCATGCTACTGCAATGGCACTCTGATTGTCAGTGAACAAAGGAGTAGGCTCTATGACAGTAGATGAAACTAGCCTTCCTTTTGTGAATGGGTGGTAAATCCTTGATTACAACTTAATTACAGCAGCAAACAATTAATACAAATCTGAAAATACAAATTTACCTATTGATCTTGGACATTGTACACCTAATTGGCCCCAATATTGGTGCCCCTTTCGGTATTTCTTTAGCTATATTGAGGAAAAAGTTGATTTACAATGGGATTCTCCCGATTCCCTTTGCAATCCAAAGTCCCCTTGCTGTCCAAAGTGGCCGGCAAGTCTTCAATCTATTTTGCCCCTTGATTCGGGCACTTAATTGGCCTTCAACCGCTTTGATGGAGATGGTAATGTCCCAAATTTAATGGTTGGCTAGTCCTCCACCTGAATTTAGCTGAAATTCACCTTCTGTCTTGAAAAATCCAAGTCTTGGAGCTTGCAATTTTTGGCACACTTCTCGAGGCTATTGCTAAACCTCAATTTGTGCTGTAAATTAGGGTTTACAGAAGAGAAATTTGCAAATTCTCAGACTCTAAGGGTTCAAATGTTGCAATCTTTGGAGCAAGGCTGTGAAATGGTTGGGAGATGAGAGAGAAAGCTGTAGAGAGAGAAAATTCAGAGTTCTGTGATAAAGAATGACTGAAAATCAGTGAAATGCAGTTGCTGCCTTGCCACAACAGCTTGTAGATGCAAAGAACTGAAGAAAATCAGTTGTTTACTGATGTTGCCGTGTCTCAACAGCTTGTAGATGCTATCACCTGCTGTTGATTGGTCTTCTCTTGTCCCTGGTTGTCTTAGAAGGTTCTCCAATAGCTGCAAATCAGACCAGCAGCATCTCCTCCCTCTCTCTTTTAGGGTAAATATACTAAAAATACCTCTCTCTAGCCTTTAAAGACGTTTTTTAGTCTTGCATGGGCATTTTTGAAAAGTGGCAGCCTTTCCAAATGGTTTTTTTAGCATTAGCCATAATTAAAAATCAATTTTTAGTCTTTACATATTGAAAATTAATCTAATGATTATTTCAGTGCGAAAAATAATATGACCGGCCAATAATTAAATTGGCTAGGCAACTTCCATTCCCGAGTTTCTTTGTGTCATCTTTGACCATCAGATTGGCATTAGGTACCATTAAACGTCACTTCTCTAGTGTCACCAAGTGACATTTATGGCCAAATGAATGACCTAGGCGAATAAGTGCCACTCTGCAGCCTATGCCTTGCGCCCACTCAGTAGCTCCTGCGCTTGCCTGCCTAGTGTGCTCCTGCGACGTGAGCACGCATGTCTCCTGCGTCTGTAGTCTCCAGCCTGCCACCATCCACCAGCACAGGCCTCAATCACGCAACCAACCTATAGCACAGGCCGTCGCCTCCAGCACAGGCCGTCGCCATGAGCACATGTCTCCACATTGACCTCTAGTTGCTGCCTATCAGCTCAGAATGAGAGGTACATGTTTTCTTTTAATTTTATAATTCAGATTTGCTTTTGGGGAAGAGGCTTTTGCTTGGGCAAGCACTATCAGCTTCAATATGCGTCTGGGACACGATTATTGCTGAGATTTCTTGGCAAAACAGTCAGGAATGTTTCGGGCTTTTGGGTATTGAGCAGACATCGGTACATGTAGTACAGCTCCAGTCTGAAATAGATGGATTTTGAGTATCTTGGGCAAGAAGTTTTAGGGCTTTTGCATCTACAGTGCTTTTGGGCATTTATTTCACCTTGGATTGTGTCCATTTTTGATAATTTTGACAAAATGTGCTTTGATTTGCTAATTATAGCAAATTAATTGCTGTAATTTCTGGAAATTCCTAGATTTCGTTGTTAGTCCAGCTTAGGACATTGTTGTTTTGCTCTCTGATCAGCATTGTTTATCATGGCAAATTAGGGAGGTGATGCATTTGCTTACGTATCCAAGAAGGATAGGTTGGATGGTAACAACTATATACTCTGGTCATCCATGATGAAGAATGTCCTGATAGCGACGAATCTTTGGGATTATGTCAGTGGTGAAGAAGTTAGACCTGGAGTTGCAGCTCTTGCTACTCCTCCTCCAAGAGGGCGTGGACAACGAGCTACTCAGCCTGTTCAACTTGCTCTAGCTCAGCCACTTCCCTAGAGATTAGCAGTTCAACGGTCTATTGTCCCTCACATTCGGTCTGCACCTTCTTTATGAGAAGCTTGGCTAACCTTGGAGCAGATGTTTGCTAGAAAGAATGAGATCCGCATCTCTTTCTTGAAGAAAGAGCTTGAGATAGTGAAGATGGATGAGGGTGATTCTATGTAGGATTACCTAGATAAAATTCAGGACTTGCGTGAGTCGCTTATGAATGTGATGAGTATTACTCAGATGCAGAGTTGATATCTACTACCTTGAATTCATTGCCGCCCTCGTACTTGGCCTTTCATTCGGCCTTGAATCTCACCATGATGATTGCCCCACAGTCACTTACTTTCAGTTCATTAGTTTGCTCTTAGAGGAGCAGAGACGAAAGAACAATGGTGTGGATGTTATAGCCTCTGAGCAGGCTTTTATGGCACGACAGAAGAAGGGCAGCCAAGCAAAGAATGCTCCGTAGAGCTCTGGGACTTTAGGCACTTCACAGGGCAATAAGAAACAAGGGGGTATGCAAGCCAAGAAGGGTAAGTGTCACTATTGCAAGAAGCAATGCCATTACATCATAGAGTGTAGAAAGTGCATAGCTAAGGAGGAGTCACAGATGTATGTTACTATTGCACCTTCCATTGCTACTGAGTCAGTGTCCTTTGTTGTTGACAGGGACTATTGTTTTTATACATGCAGTTATGATTCTTCTTGGGCTGATAGAGCATTTAGCTCTATTGAGAATGTAGACACATGGTTTTTTGACAGTGGTGCATCTAGGCACATCACATCTCGTAGAGATTTGTTTTCCTTTGTTATTGCAGCCCTGATTGGCAAGTCTGTATAGTGTGCTAATAATGCATGATACCTTATTAGAGGTATTGGGGAGATTGTGTTGATTGACAACCATCGATGGCTCTATTCTCCGCTTGGAGGATGCCTTGTTTGCGCCAAGCATAAGGAAGAATTTGTTATCTATTTCTTCTTTGGCAAGGTGTGGTTTGCAGGTCACCTTTGATGATGATAGATACATGGTGAGAGATAAGGAACACATGACTTTGGTTTTTGTTGACACTCTACGTCATCGGTTATATGAGTTGGATGCTTTTTTAGTTGATGAGTCGGTATATCTAGGGTCCACTCTTACTTTTGCTATGTTATAGGTGGAGTTATGGCATGCTCGCATGGGGCATGTAAACTATGGTAGCTTGATGCTTATTCGTACACAGATGCTTGATGGGATTCTCTCTCTTAGAGAGATCTCATCAGCACTTATGCCAGGGATGTATTTTGGGGACAATGCATGGGTTTTCGTTTCCCCATGATGTTGCTTTTAGAGCCACTGCCAAGTTACCGATGGTGCACTCAGATATATGTGGCCCTATGCAAACAAAGTAATTAGGTGGTGGTTACTATTTTGTCACTTTTATTGATGACCTTACTCGCTTTTGTTTGATCTACTCTTAAGTGAAAAAGTGAGAAGTGTATGATGCATTTTTTGGCTTTTCTAGCACTTCTTGAAAACCAATCTGGTTGCAGGGTGAAGACTCTCTGTTTGGACCGAGGGGGGGAATACATGTCCTCTATTCTGAATTCTTTATTGAAGAAAGGGCATTCTCCATCAGTACATTACTGTCTATACTCCACCATATCAAGGTAATGCACAGTCCATCCATAATGGGCAGCCAAAGCAACCATAGACTTAATGGTAGTCATGCGGGAGGTAGGAGCAAATGTCTCCTCATAGTCAATGCCTCTCTTCCATGTGTAGCCCTTGGCCACAAGCCTAGCCTTATATTTGTCAATGGATCTATTCGCATTCCTTTTCAGCTCATAGATGCACTTTGTACCAGTGGCTTTTTTCCCAATAGGCAAAGACACTAAATCCCATGTTTGATTCTTTATGATGGAATCAAACTTAGCTTTCATTGCTGCCATCCAATGCACACTATGTCATGCATCCTCAAAACATTTAGGCTCCTCAACATCAAATGTATTTGTTGCCACAACAGATTGCATGGTATATGCATCAATATGCATACGAGCTTGCCTTCTAGTACGATCAGCAATAGGAGCATCCAAATGACTCTCTTTCATAGTCTGCAAATACTATCTAGGCATTTGTCTAGCCTCTTAACAGTGTACAAGCTTTGACTGAATTTCAAATTTAGCACCTCGCTGAATATTCAGATCAGCCATGGGCTGATTTTCTGCATTACCCAATGGAGCAGCTGGCTGAACATTAAGTTAACTTGTTGAAGCTCAAGCTGTATCACCAAAAGAAATGGGCAGTAGCCCTTCAAATACATAATTGGTAGCTTGATATGTGTCAAAATTAGTAAGGGATAATTCTGATTTTTCATCGAAAAGCACATCTCTACTGACAAATACATTTTTAGAGACAAGATCATATAACCTATATCCTTTGCTCTCATTGGTGTACCCTACAAAAATGCATATATTAGCCTTGTTATGCAACTTCTTCCCGAGTACCTTGGAAATGTGTGTATATGATGCAAGACATCCAAAGGTATGAAAATGCCCAACAAAAGGTTTTTGGCTGTTTCAAGCCTCAAAAGGCGTACCATTCTATAATGCCTTAGTGGGGCACCTATTCAAGACATGGCAAGCACACATAATGACTTCCATCCAAAAATAGTATGGCAAGCTCTTTGTCTTTAGCATACACTTGGCCATCCACGAGTGATTGATTTTTCCTCTCTGCAAACGCATTTTGCTGTGGAATATAAGCAGTGGTGTACTGATGGACAATGTCCTTCTGCTTCAAAAAAGAATTTAGCATAGAGGACATGTATTTTCTCGCTCGGTCCGAACAGAGAGTCTTCACCCTGCAACCAGATTGGTTTTCAAGAAGTGCTAGAAAAGCCAAAAGACATCATACACTTTTGACGTTTTCGCTAAAGAGTAGACTAAACAAAAGTGAGTAAAATCATCAATAAAATTAACAAAATAGTAACAACCACCCGATGACTTTGTCTGCATAGGGCCACATATGCCAGAGTACACAATCTGTAACTTGACAGTGGCTCTAAAAGGAACATTAGAGGAAGCGAAAACCCATGCATTTTTCCCAAAGTACATCCCTGGCATAAGTGCTGATGAGGTCTCTCTAAGAGAGAGAATCCCATCAAGCATTTGTGTACGAATAAGCATAAAGCTACCATAGTTTACATGCCCCATGCGAGCATGCCATAACTCCGCTTGTGACATAGCAGGAGTAAGAGTGGATCCTAGATATACCGATTCATCAACTAAAAAAGTATCCAGCTTATATAACGCATGACATAGAGTGCCAGTCAAAACCCAAGTCATGTGTTCCTTATCTCTCACCATGCATCTATCATCATCAAAGGTGACCTGCAAATCACACCTTGCCAAAGAAGAAATAGATAACAAATTCTTCCTTATTCCTAGCACAAACAAGGCATCGTCCAAACGGAGAATAGAGCCATCAATGGCTTTCAAACAACACAATCTCCCCAATACCTCTAACAAGGTATGATGCATTGTTAGCACACTATATAGACTTGCCAACCGGGGCTGCAATAACAGAAGCAAACAAATCTCTGCGAGATGTGATGTGCTTGGAAGCACCACTGTCGAAAAACCATATGCCCACATCTTTAGTAGAGCTAAGTGCTCTTAAAGTCCAAGAAGAGTCATAACTGCATGTGTAAGAACAATAGTCCGTGTCTGCAACAAAGGACACAAACTTAGTAGTAGTAGAAGGTGCATCAAAAACAGATATGCTTGACTTCTTCTTCTTGTCCTTGGCTATGCGCTTTCTACATTTACTGATGTAGTGTCCTGGCTTCTTGCAATAGTGGCACTTGCGCTTCTTGGCTTGCATGCCCCTTGTTTCTTATTGCCCTGTGAAGTGCTTGAAGTTGTAGAGCTCTACAGAGCATTCCTTGCTTGGCTGCCATTGCCCTTTTGCCTTGCTATAAAAGCGTGCTCAAAGGCTACAACATCCATACCATTGTTCTTTCGTGTTTGCTCTTCCTCTAAGAGCAAACTGAACAATTATAAGGTCAGCCAAGCTTCTCTTCAAGAAGCTACAGATTGAATGTGAGGGATAATAGATCACTGAAATGCCAATGCAATCAGCAACAAAGCATGTGCATCGTGTGTATCCCATGTCTTTTGTGATGTTGATGGGGAAGTGGCTAAGCTGGAGCGGGTTGAATAGGTTGAGTTGCCTGTTGTCCACGTCCTCCTGGAGGAGGAGGAGCAAGAGCCACAACTCCGGGGCTAACTTCTTCACTACAAACATAATCCCAAAGATTCTTCGCAATCAGCACATTGTTCATCATGAAGGACCAGAGGGAATAGTGGTTACCATCCGACCTATCCTCCTTAGATACGTAAGTAAATACATCATCTCCTTGATTTGCCATGATAAATGATGGTGATCAGAGAGCAAAAGAGCAATGTGTCAAGCTGAACCAACCTGAAAATCTCAGAATTTCGTGAAATTACAGCAAGTACTTTGCTGTAGTTAACAAATTTAAGCACACTCTGTCAAAACTGTCTGAAATGCATGCTGTCCAAGGTGCAATAAATGCTCAGCAGCACTAGAAATGCAAAAGCCCCAAAATTTCTTGTTCCAAACTGGACAAATTCAGTCTAGTTCACAGATGTACATGTCTCAATCATTGAGCTGCCCGTAGAAGCCCCAAATGTCTGGCCCAAAATGCAGAAAATCTCTGCTTTAATTGTGTCCCATACATGTAGTGGAATTGAGAATGCTTGCTTGGGCAACAAGCCCTCTCCCATGAAGTGAATCTGAATTAAAAATTGATTAAGAAAATTCTTTTACCTCCGCTTGTGAGTTGTGGTGGTGGACCTGGTGGTGTAGGTAGCAGCTGGATGGTGAGCTAGAGGTTGTAGGCGCAGCTCGAGGTGAAGTTGGAGGTAGGCAAGCTGCGTGCAGGGGATGGACAACTGTGCAGGAGTTGGAGCAGTTGGCAGGGGAGCTAGGCCAGGCTAGGCGTGGACTCTTTCTGGCGGGGTGGGCTGGAGTGTTAGGACAGAGTGCTATAGATGGCGGAAGGATAGAGGGCTGCACAGGCTGATTGGCACCGCCTATTGGAAACAAACGGGGGGTAGGTGTTGTGTTGGAGGCCAGGTGAGAACTTTGCTTGGTGGGGTAGATTGGTGTGTCGTGACAAGGGGACGAAGCATTGCAGTTGGCGAGCTGCTGGCGGTGTTGCTAGTGACTGTGGAGTTGTTGACAATGGCGGAGGAGCTGGACACGATGGCTCTAAGGTCAACTGAGCTGAGGATCAGCTTTGGTACCGAATGTAAGAGGAAGAAGAGATCAAAGCCAGTTGAGAGTATAGTAGAAAGTGTGGAGTGTGAGAGCATGACACCCAAGTCAATAATTTGAAGTGTAAGATGCAAGTACAAAGTACAACCCTTAAACCTTAGGGTTGTAAGAGGATGTTCATGTCAAAAGATGACGATCCAGCGAGATAGGTACCAGCGAGACAGTAGGGTTTACAGGGAGGAACACGGAGTGAACTCGGCAAACATGGAGAAGAGAAGAGAAGAGAGACGAAACTCTGATGAATGGAATGATGAAGTTCTGAATCATGGAGTGAATGTGATACAAGGGAACAAGGGTGTCGTAGCACAAGGAAGATGATGATGACAGCCACAAACCACGAACCACAATGTCCTTCCGAAGGGGTGTGAGGGTAGTGGAGAGGCTGGAGAGACGAGGTGATGGACTGAATGAATCAGCCGTGAGGAATGAATGAGAGAGTAGCCTATAAATAGGCATAGTCAATCTAGGATGGCGCCCCTTTTTGGGGCTGCAAACCCTAAACGCAAAATGCAAAAACGCAAAAAAATGCAAACTGCAGGTGAAGGGTTTCTCAATAGTTCACACTCGAAGAGTGTGAAACATGATAAGTTCCTAAAATTGTGTAACATAGGCACACAAAATAAAATAAATAAATTTGTGGAAAAAAACTTGTCGTACGGAGAGTAAAAAGTGTCCTAATGTCCTATTGAAGATCACTGTCACTCCTCTATGAGCGAAGGTGTGAGTCGAACCGAACAGGGGAGTGGAGTACACTTGGAAATTAATCCTAGAGTGCCCACCATGCATTCGGAAAGTGTGCACAATTGATCCAAATATGGGCGTGGATTGGTTAGGCATGGGCATGGTAACCGCATGAGAAGCCCATGGAGGAGGTACAGGGACATGTGGAGTAGAGGATGGGAATCCCTACGTATGAGTGACCCATGGAAAGTGTAATGACACATCATAAGTAGAGGATGGAAATCCTTATGTCTGAGAGGTCAAAGGATGTGTGTGACTTGGGGTAGTGAGGGATTCAATGTCCATCATAGCCATCCTGATGGGAAATGATGTACTCACTTGTGGAAAGGTAGAGGGAATTGTGCCAAAGGTTGGCATTGCGTGTAGTGAAACCCCATTGTGCAAAGTGAAGTGAGGGTAAGTGGATGGTATAATGTTAAAGAGCGGGATTCCTTGTAATGGTGCACTATGATGTGAAGTGTTTCGAAAATCATCCTTTATTGAAGTTTATATATTGAAAATCATTCCAATCTTGCCCACCACAAGGAGAAATAGGAGAGGGTTTTGATTCATACGACTCAAAGGGGTTGCACAAACTTGACACTGGCCTAGCTGAGATAAAGAAGGTGGGTCACCAGTTGTTCTAAATGTCGTATGTCCTCCATGATCGGCCTCACCAACTGGTCTAGATGGAGTAGTGAAGTTGTTAGGTGGGGTTTAAGTTCGACTATATGTGAGGTGGAAGTACTGTTCAAACTCCTCCTTTGTCATGAGATTGAAATCTGAAAAATAAGAAAACATGAAAGGTGAAGATGAAGGTGGCTTGTCATCTTCCTCGGGGAGTCCATAATTCTTGCTCAGGACTTCTTGTGATGGAGAAGCTTGATAAGACATTGTGTGGTCATAAGAAGAAGGTGATTGAGACATTGTGATTCAATTATGAGTCGTTCGTGTGCCTCATACAAAACGAACACGCCACGATATTTGCACGATACTCTTTACAAGAGCATGGGCTCTGATACCATGTAAAGAAAAGTCTGGAGTAGCTACTAGGGTTTGCAGTGTGGAACCATAGAGTGTAAACCATGAGAGAAACATAACAATACAAACATAGATGTACAAAACTCAACCTAAAAGCAAGACTCAAAACTTAAATATGGAAACAAACACAAACAGGAGAGACAAAGAACACAATTCTAAAGTGAATGGATACTATAAATGAATGTAAGAGTGTATAGAGTGCCCAATGACAGAGCAATAGTGTTGGAGAGGGACGTCCATCGAAGATGGATGCCAAGTATTGTGACCACCACTTGGAGTGTTAAGAAGTAAGGAATTTGTCAAATGTAGATGCTAGAGGTTTTGGAATATTTGAGGTTAGCAGAGAAAGTTGTGGAGGAGGTAGGCAGCACCAAAAGGCTTCAAAGGCAAGTCGGGGAGGAGTCACCTGCTAATGTGGAAGGTTGGCTCACTGTCGCCCAGGACAGATGATGCCGATTGCAAGTGAAGAGGTTGTGAGATCTAGAGGAGCTGCCAACTATTGGCAGGCTGATGGCAGATCAAACACAAGTTGGGTAGGCAGCTTAAGGGCTGGGAATGTCAAGTACAGCCAAACACAATAGTGGAGGAGGCGCTAGATAAGGGGCTGTAGTAGTGGAAGAAGTCACCAGCAGCAGGAGCACCTAATGATGGAGCGGCAACAATCGTGAAAGTTGGACATCAATGATGTTTGAATGGGGGCAGCTTGTCTATTTATAGATGTAGATGGACCATCCCAAATTAGAGTTTCACAGAAACTCCCTTGAACCTCATCCCATTTCAATGTTTTTTAATTAAATAAGCATGTTTTGGGGCTGTTCAAGAGGCTAATTAGCATGTTATACATTTTTTAGCTCAATACCAAGAGTCCAAGAGTGGTGATCACACAATCCATGCGCATAATCCGGTCTTGAGTCCTATAAATAGGATTTAGTTGCCCTAGCTATGAAGTGTCCTTGGTGCATTGACACTAAGTCAGTTCATGACCACTGTGATCAATGTAGTATCAATGAGCATTGGGATGTAACATAAGTGGCACCTGCTACATGCACATTTTCATCATGTAGCATGTTCTACTGGTGGTTCTTCTATTACCTTCACACTACACCGTCCATACTTCTGCACCTTTTCCCTCGTCATCAACACCAATGAGTGGGTGGGATAGCTTGTCTGTTGATGTGTCGGATCTAATCATTGCTTTTCATTCTCCCATCAGGGTATAGTTACTTAGTAGTCCGTAAACGAGATCTTCTCCCCAAAAAAAAGAAATTTCAATGTGGTTCCATCTACCTTTGTAGGTCTTGGAAGGCTATTGCAAAGACAATGAGTATACCTTTGTAGGTCTTGGAAAGCTATTGCAAAGACAATGAGTATCCTTTGTTCGATGCCTTGGCTTCTTTGGGGTGATCAATTGGGCTCCCTTTGTGACTATTGCCTTTGTATAGGGTGATAACCATTGGACATGTACCCTTTGTTTGATGCGCTGGGTGCTTGGGGTGGGATGACTTCGGGTGAAAATGGGCTTGGGCTTTTTGTGCAGTTTGTTGTTGGTTCAAGCTCTGAGCCGGAAGGGGGGTGTCAAGCTAAAAATGCATTACAAACTTATTAGCTCTCTAAAAGAGCCCCAAAATATGTAAATTACCAAAAGTTTCAGTAAACGGTGCACGGTCTTAGAGAGTTTTTGTGTCCTACAATCAAAACCCTGATTTGGGAGGATCCTTGTGTATTTATAAATAGATAGACTGCCCATCATTTGGCCTGTCCTTGCCTTGCAGGTTTTGGCCAACATCAGCCCTCTTTCACTAGTTGTTCAGCCCCCAACAATAGGTGCTTGGTGGTCTACAATTGTCACCTAGCCTCGCACTACTATCGATGATCAATTGCTGTCATCTTTAGGTGGTTACATTGTTGCATTAAGTAGGTCTAGAGCCTGAGATTGCTTCATTGTGGTTTCAAGCATCGGTGTGATTCAATAAACATGTGAAGCAACACTCTTATTTTCATACAAATTGCATAGCTTTTAAACGGACTTTGTTTGTGTTATGAAGATATGCTAGGGTTTGCATAGAGAAAACATAGAATGTATGAATACGACTGAAATGCAATAAAACTCAGATAGTAAAGCAATAGACACAAACTCTGAATACAAAATGCAAAACACAAAATATAAAAACACAAACATAAATAGAGAACAAAGAGAAATCTAAAGTGAATGAATCAATACTATAAATCAATGAGAGAATGTGTAGAATGTTGAAGGATTGAGCTATCCAACATAGTGGCTCTTGTGGAAACACGTTGAAGGAGGTATTGATGTGTGTCGTCCATCGAAGACGGATCCCGAGTACATTAACCACCAGTCGTAGAAGCCTAATGAAGAAAAGTGTTGAAAACACAAAAACGATCTACTATAGATACATTTCTCTTTTGATGATCCATTCTTGGTATTGATGGATAATGGCAAGCCATAGAACTGGATTCTGGACTCAGAGAGCATCGTTTCATATTACTGCACATAGAGAGTGGTTCCCTACTTATGATGTTGGGAGATAAGGATGGCTCCTTTTCGGTAACAACTATGCATGTGGCATTGTTGATATATGGGATGTACATTTGTGACTACATAATGGATCTTCTTTTATCTTATGAAATGTACATGTTTCAAACTTGACTAAGAGCTTGATTAGTATTGGATAGTTTCATGATTATGGTTACAAGGTGATCTTTGGAGATCATGTATGGAAAATTTTCAAAGGGTCTCTTGTTGTTGCCAAAGGGTATAAATTTGGTATCTTATACCCTTTGCATGTTTTTGGCGCTAAAAGACATGTTGTAGTTGTCACCAAACAACCATCATTTTCTTCATTGCGTTGCTGTTTGGGGCACATGTTAGTTACAAGAATGAAAGCTTTGTGCTGTTATATCTTCTGTATTTGATGTTTTTTGAACTTGGTCTTTGTGAGCATTGTCTTTGGTAGAAAAACTAAATTGTTTCATCAAAGAGGTGATGGTAGTAAAAGATGGGAGCGCTTAATTCGGTTCATAGTGATTTGTCTATGGTCTCATTGGGTGGAGCTTCATATGTTGCCACTTTCATAGATGATGCCACTAGGAAGATTTTGACTTGTCCTCTTTGTAAGAAGAATGATGTGCTCATAGTTGCACTCGTACGTAGTACAAACTGGTTCGTACTATACGGTTCGTACGGCACCGTACCGTACGAATTCGTACAAAAAAACAAGTACTTTTTTTTTGGTGCGTGGTTGTTGGTGGTGGTGGTGGTTTGGGTTGTTGACTGTTGTTATGGTGGTGGTGGTGATTTTGTAGCCTTGATCGATCAACCAAGAAAGGGGGTGGAAGCTTGATTAGACTCCTCATACATGTTTTGTTATGATTTATCCTAGAGCCAAAGGCCATACATAAGGTATTCAAGCAGTTCCAAACGTTTCTAATTGATGTTCCATCATTTTTCACAATATGTTAGTGTCATCAATAAATAAATTCAGCACCATTTGAGAATCATCGAGTAGCTTAATCCTATTGATTTTACCTTTGTTCACAACTCATTTTGCACCACTCAACCCAAAGCATTAATACACATTGCTAATAAAACTAGGCCAGAGGATAGCTTGGCCTAATGTACCTTATGACAGTACACGAATTAGTGAATGTACCATCGGTAGCTACTTTAGCCTTAGCAATGCCAAACAAAACCATAACAAAATTCATAAATCTTTTACCAAAACCTTTGGTGGTTTGTTTGGTAATTGTTGGTCTCATAGGTCATTTTGGCCTCTTGTAGACGTTAATAAAGCATCTCATCTCTCTCTCTCTCTCTCAACCTTCTCTCTCTCAAGCATACATGCCTCTTATTTGTATGATCATTCATGTATGATGTATCCACTCCTATGTATGTACTTGTAAGTTATAGTGCATGTTGCACATGCGGCATATGCCATAGAGGTTTTGGCTTGTTACCGTCAAGTATTCATCTTATATACTCCAATAGCATTGCTATTTAGACTTTAAACATCTGTTCTATCATCTATAGTTCAAAATAATGAAGTTAATTTTTTGTTCGTACTAATATCGTACCGTACCTTATAAAATCTTAAGGTACCATTTAGTAACGTATTTTATCGTACCGTACCGTACTTTTCGTACCTAACAACTATGGATGTGCTAGATGCATTTAGAAAGTTCTTGGCATTTGCAAAGAATCAATTGGGTAACAGGTTCAAGTGCTTAAGAACTAATAATGGTGGTATCTTTATGAACTTCCATGAAAGCCGTGGCATCAAAAGAGAGCTGACATGTCACAATGACTTGAAATTTTAACCTAATGCCCTTGAGATACTCAAGTTGGGATACATATGTCATTCACATTTGGTCCATATGTGCGATTAAGTTGAATGTGTGTCATGGTGAGAGATAATCCTAGCTTTGGTAGACATTGGCCGAAGTTGTGATGGACAGGTGTACCAATGGGGTGTGAGAGTCAGGGACATAGAATTTCCCCTTGGAGATGATTATTTAATGTCTGAGATTGAGGTATGTGAAAAGTTTCTACACTTCTAAGTTCAAAGAGGTTAGGAATTTAAAATTGAGGCTGGGCAGCCTTCAATCTGATTTTTATGAGGGTAGGGCCAAAGAGCTAGACAACCGGTTTTTGCATGTGGAGGGTCTTGTAAAAATGGAAATTTACCAAATGTTAGGTGGCTCATTTTTGCATCTCGAGGGTCTTGTAAAAATGGAAATTTACCAAATGTCAGGTGGCTCGTTTTTGCATCTTTAGGGCCTAGTAAAACTTGAAATTTATCAAATGTAAAGTTGTGATCAGTTTTGGGCTGCTCCCAAGTGTATCTGATCTAGAACTGAGGGTGGGGAACTCGGTTGTGGGTAGGGGGAGAGTTTTTGAAGCTTTACACAGCAGGGCAACCTGATCTAGAACATATATTGGTGTTGCAAACATCAAGAAATTCAAAAAATGAGGTCATTGACAGTTGTTGCTGGTGCAGATATAGACTTTCCGACAGCAGCAAACCCTAAAAAACCAGCAGATGACCTGTTTTCCTCTGTCTAAATTCAGAGGGGATTGCTGTTACAGCACTTACTCAAACGAGAGATTGAAGGTTTGTCTCTCCTTTGCTGTCCTCCCTCCTCCAAGCAAATCTGAAGATATTTCAGCACTGTTTTGCTGAATTCAGATCAGGGTTTCTCAGCAGTCTCCAGAGGGGTGCCATTGAATCTGAGTCATTCTCACATTTGCTCAGCTGTTTGAACTGGGACAACAGTGCTTATGTTGTCAAAACGTAATTCAGAGCAGGAATTAGGGTTTCTTAGCCCCTTTGAAGTGTGCGCCCATTAAAAGAAGCCCAAAGTTTAGAGCAACTGTTGGAATTGAAACAAGTACAGAAGGTCCGATAGAGATTGTACATCCACATTGAAGTTGATCTGCATGAAAGTGTTCCCGATTCAATTTATGCTCAAATTTTGTGATAAGAAAGGGTCAAATAGGATCTTTATGCTGCTGGTTATTGGTGATGGCCCAAAGCATTGGAATTGGTAGAGAGAGTAGTCTACATCTTAGTGTACTATAGAGTCATAGCAATACAAGTTCAAGTAATACCACAAGGGGGAGCATTTTTGGGGCCAATTGGGTGTCAAGATTTTTGTAGTAAACTTTTATGGTAGTTTTGTGAATTTGTTTGGTTGCTGTGATAAGTTGGAAAGTAGGTTATCTACCATCATATCCAAGGAGGGTTGGTTTCATGAGACTTGCTGGAGATCTTACTCAAAATGACGCACCATTCGAGAGGACGGACAACCATCACATGAGTAGTATCTATGGCTTGTTCCACATGATGCAAAGCTTGGATAGATAGCTAATGTTGAGGTGTGAGTGCCATGCATAGGTGGATACCCTCATGTTGTGTTATAGGATAGGTAGGTTGACAGCCATAGGCTCTTGTTGAGCTAGTTTTATTGCAGTCTATGAGGGTTTCTAGACAGCCGAATAGATATACTCAATGTCTAGACTATATGATGGTTATGGATTATGTGAGCCTCCTTGTTATGTTGAGCTATGACTAGGGATAATAGTCATACGTGGAAAAAGGCTATGTATGTAGAGATGGAGTTTTTGGTAGAAAATAGCCATGCAAGTGGATCTAGAAGTGTCTAAGTATAAGGCAAGGTTGGTGGCCAAGGGGTTCGGGTTAGGAAGGGAATTGACTTTGATGAGATCTTCTCATCAATAGTCAAGATAACGACCCTTTCTACATTACTTGCATTTGTTGCCAAGGAAGACATGAAGGTTGTTGAGGTGGATGTAAAGACAACTTTTTTGTACTGAGATTTGCAAAAGAACATTTATATGTAGTATCTTGAAGGGTTTCTTGTGGAAGGCAAGGAATAGTTTGGTGTGTGAGCTATATATGATCTTATATGGTTTGTAATAGGCTCCTAGGAAATGGTATCATAAGTCCGAGAGGCCAGTGCTTTGGGAGTGGAAAGAGGAGTCATCAAGGTAAATTGGGATAGTACTTGGTTAGAGCATCTGGATGTAGTGAACTATGAGTGACATGGATTAATTCAATCAAGTGCCATACCACAATCAGTCTTGGAGCTATGACCACTAGGGTGAACTCCTTCCAGTGAAGGCTTCGAGTTCAACTTTGAGTTAGAAGTCAGCTTTGAGAGTGATCCAGAAATCCCACGACCACTTAAGATCAAACACACTAAAGGGGACCTCCTGATCCATCTAAGGCACAAGACACTCAAGGAAGAGAGAAGAAAATAGATCAAGTCCTTAGAAGTTGAACGGCAAAAGAAGCCACATGACTTACCCAAATTCTTTACTAAGTATAAGAAGGGTGACTCGGTCTCAGGGGTACACTAGAAGTGATTTTGATTACTAGCTATACACTAGGAAGGCGATGTATACAGCCTTATGATTTTGGTTTTCTATGGGAATGACATATTGATTGCTAGGAAATCTATCATAGATCTGGATGCAGTAAAGAAAAGATTGCATGAGACCTTTGACATAAAGGACTTGGGAAATGTTGGTCACATTTTAGGCATGTACATTATGTGAGATAGAGACAAAAAGATACTTTATTATCTCTAAAGGAATATATTGGAAAGGTATAGGAGTATTTGAATATGGAGAGAGGCAAGGTTATCAATCTTATATTGCCTTGATATTTGAAACTTAGCCAAGAGGATAACCCCAAGTTAGATGAATAGAAAGGTTGAAATGGCCAAGGTTCTTTATGCATTGGAAGTTGGTAGGTTGATGTACATCATGATTGCTACATATCGAGGCATTGGCTATGGAGGAGTGGTTATTAGGTATAGGGAAACCTTGGCAAGAAGCATTGAACAATAAAGAGTATCATGAGATACTTGAATGGCACCAGAGTTATGTGTATATACTTTGAGGAGAATTGCAACTCTCTTGGATATGTAGATATGCTGATTTTGCAATGAGTGTAGACTCTTGGAGGGTCCATTATTACAGGTTTTGTCTTTATTTGTGTAGGCGGTGCAGTCTCTTGAATCTCTTAATCGCAGCCATATACGGATTTATTTACCATTGAGGTTGAGTATGTTGCAGCCACTGAGGCTTTGTTTAGGATTAATGTTGAGTATTTAGTAGTAATGAAATAGACTAAGGTCCTTAAAGGGATAAGAGTGTGGATTGGTGATGATTCGATCTCAAGGATTTTCATACTTCATCTTCCTAGAAGTAAATGTGCCTTGTAATGAAATTTTAGCTATCCTTGACATTGTTAATGGAAATGAGATATTGTAATTAAAGATTTTATGAGTCATAAGCGTTCAAATTTTATTTCTTTTTCTTTTAGTATGTGCATTCATGGCAGTGATATCCGAAATGGAATGTAATGAACTATTTGATTTATCCTATGGGTGAACTTTGGTCTCAAAATGAGGTTAATAGACCTTTCTTTCTTGCTTTCTCTCTCACACAGAATTGTGCATATAGGTGGGCACCTAAAATGTGATGCTGGTCATTATTGACCATGCATCCTATTGTCAGTGCATGGGCCGCTTGGCTGAGGCCATGTTTACCACAATTTTATGGACTCCATGTGCAAGCCTTTGTATTGACTTGCTCATGGAGGATATTTGGAAGCTTAACTGGGTGAAGAGGGTGGTGCTTAAAGCTACACCAATTGTTACCTTCTTCATGGTAAAGGTAAAGGTGCTTGCAATGTATTGTGAGCATAGTACGCTTGAGTTGAAGAAACCGTCTTTGATGTGGTTGCTTTTGGAGTGCCTTTTGGAGGTGTGGTTTGCCCTTAGCTAGACAACGATATCCACTCGATGGAATGAGTGGGATGAGCATGAGATAGAGGTCAAAGCTTGCTATTGTGATTGTGGTGACTCCCTTTTATAGGGTGTTGTGCATGAGCGATTGTGAGGGGTTCTCCATGGGTTTTCTCGTTTACTTTTTTGTAGTAGCATTAGTGGAGGTGTGGGCTTGCACAACGATTATAGAGACGACATGCACACCTCGTAGGCATAACAGAGAGGAGATGGAAATGGATGCATAAGTCTTTGCTTGGTTTTGCAACTTTGGTGCATTTGGCCTACAAGTTGCTTGCTCTCATGGATGATAGAGAGCTGTGAGCAGACTAGCTTGTGTATTTGACTTGGCTAGTGTCCGTGGATAATCACAATAGAGAACTGATGGCAGCTGACACTGGTGACACTCGCAATTAGTGTGTGTGTGGGGTAGGAGTTTGGATAGGTAGCAATAGGGGGTTGTTTATTCATGGATCATTGGTGGAGGGAACTCATGGCCTTGGATTGATTGGGGAGGGGATACAATGTGTTGGAAGGGGATGCTCCACACGATTGGACTAGAGGACTGGGTATGACTTAGTTGCGGGTAAGTCAAAGGTGCATAATGAGGTGGCACTTTCAGCAAGGAAGCACTATGAAGCAAGGTGGTATACACTTGGGAAGTCCTAAATCCAATGTATATATTGTATACAATATGTGCTAAAATTAGATATTCTATTGTAAGTTTAAGGGTAGGCTCGAAATCTAATGTTAAAGATCCTAAATGAGTAAATGAATTGGAAGGGAAGGGCGGGAATTGGGAATGTGAAGCACCAAACTTATGATCAAATGCAACAAAAGGTTTGAGTGTACCTTGCCCATATAGGTACCACTGTACCGATTTGGGTCCTTGCAGTGACTTACAGCTGGCTCATGCGTAATATGAGCAGCAACATACACAGAATCAAGATCACACAAAGAGGAGTTGTTGTGAACGTTGCCTGGCCTAACTGAGATGGTTTTGAACTTTTAGCTATTCCCTAAGTGGATTGTACTCATGAAAGTAAGAGGTTGTCAACCTTGCCAGTTGAGTGCCTTAATTGTAAAACACCTTATGAAGAAAAGGAATATAAAAGGAAGGAGAGTTGGGCTATCTTTCACATAACAAACTGCTGAAAAACTGCCCAAGATGTTATACTAGTAGTTTGTGAAGTGAAAAGGAAGCTGGCAGGTAACTTGCATGGTTTTAAAATGAAGTAATTTTAGAAGTTACTATGAGGTGTTAAAGGTAGTCAGCCAGATACTTTTTAGGAAATAAGGCTACTGTTTTGAGTACTTTAGTGGGCAGCATGCAAAGCGCTGACACAGGTTGGGTATCTGCAAATTTCAGCAATTGTAGGAATCCACAGAAAAGATTCAGTTAGTGGTAGCAAAGTTTCAGGTCACATTTGTCAAATAATCACACATGGGGAGTGTGGGTTTTTTTTTGGCAAGTAAAATGTGGCTAGTTATATTACTCAGAAGGCTGATTACAACAAAGTGTGCGTGCTCAACAGACTATCTGGAGCTGATGCAAATCACAAGCTCATCATGTATAGAAGCCTCTCAAGGCGGTTTGGGGGGGATAGGGGCAAGAAGCCATGGAGGGGGGGTGTATCACCATCTGGGGCTGCCCGCTTGCATAGTGAAGAATAGATCATGGCCGCCCCAAGTGAGTAGAAAGTGAAAACGAAGCTCCTGACGAGCACGAGACTTACCCTGCACCTAGTCCCAACGGCCGCGAAGGGAGTGGATGATGGAGGTCCACAGCTCTGCCAAAGTTGCATATATTGAAGGCACTCCCCGCCAAAAACCACATGACAGCGTGCCTTCCAAATGTGCCATCATGTAAGACTCCCTATAATCTCCCATACCTCTGAGCGCTCGAGCCCACAGACCTAACCTCAATGAGAAAGATCGTGTCTTGCATCCCGGCCTCATACAAAAGGTGTTGGCCCTAGCAGGCTGCCTACTTGAAAAAAGCCCCCCACGAGATACATCCAAGGCTGGGTGCCACACAGCGGAGAATACGATAGGCTCCTCTCCACACGAGCTGTGCCGCCTCACAAGACCAAGACCAAAGACAGTGCTTTGGAGTTACCAAGATCTGTTGTGGGCAACGCTTACAACCTCCATCCTACTACATTCGAGCCAACCAGACCCCCATATGCTAAAAACCAAAGGCAATATGACACCCTCCTCGCCCTCCAGCTGTCCCAGAAGCGATGCCAGAAGGTCCAATGGAAGGCATTCGCGATGCTATGCTTTGCCCAGTATCTGTTGCGCGAAGGTGCCCAATCCATGTCCTCCTGCATTAGTACATGTCTACCAATCTTGGTTGTGTACTCCAAGAACCTCAGAGGTCTCTTGGCGACTGCAATGGTCGGCCATAGCCACTCTCCAAGATTCCACTCCAACTCATCAAGTGGCATGCTCTCCCATACCTAAAGGCCTCACTCTTGCAACTCCTCCCACGGCACATAAGGGTCCAGTCGCCAGGTCTTCCCCTGGAGTCCGACCACACGAATCCTCCTCCACCAAAGGACAATAATCTCCTCATCTTGCTGCCCTCTATCAAGAACTAGACGCCCCCCCATCCTACATAGTGAAAAAAGTTCCGTAGGGGGCATTGCCCACTCTACCTGCCACTTGTAAGGGGATACCTGCCGGTGAAAATCTAGCAACCCACATCTCGCCAGGCTCCATCGGCTCTTGGATTGGGGGGTCTAGCCACTCATGAGGGATTGTTAAGTTAATCTCCCTCCTCCTCACCTCGGCTGGCCGTTGACATCTTGATGCCCGTTGCAACACCTCCTAATTCACCATCCAGTATACCTCTCGCCACGTCCTGATAGTACGAGTAGGGCCAGCCTCCCAGCCAGCCATAGTTACAGGAAACTCCGTTTCTGGCGTTTTAGAAACGCTACAACGTTTCTAGAAACGGAAACGCCCAAGAAACGACATTTCTGTAGACTTCGATTTGGGGCAAAACTTTGGCCCGAACGTGAGTGTGTCCCGACTCCCACATTCTAGTCGACTTTTCACCCGCGGCCCGCCTACGTTTCTTCTCTCCACTTTGTCGGGACTTGAGCCTGCTTCTTTGTTGATTGAGTCTAGAGCCACGTACACACACACACACATTCTCTCTCTCTCTCTCATCTCGAATCTTCTATCTCAAATTTTTGTGTGGCTGTAGGTTGTAGCCTGTGAATCATGATTCTGATTCATGAAGCTGTGACCATCTCACGCTGCAGCCTGGGCCCTGCACTCATCATGGTGAAGAATGCTGCATGGGATCATGTGACGATTCTCATGGAGTATAGAGGTGGTGGCGGCTCCAAGCGATGGAGATGTAATTATTGTGGCATTGAAAGAGGAGGGGCAGCCACAAGGATCAAAGATCATCTTGCACATGTGGCAAATAAAGACATAGGCCCGTGCCCAAATGTACCCGGAGATGTGAAGGCTTCTCTTCAAGCGTAGAAGCTCAGTCGGTTAGGCAATCAAAGTGCATCAGTTATAGGGGAGAGGGGAGTAGATGATGTAGCTTCTGCAGCAACAGGGCCATCAAAGAGGAGTAGAGCTACATTGGAGTCAGATGTAGCTTGAGTGGGAGGGATTGGGGGGCTGGGGCCCGAGATGCACAGGACTCCATTGGCAGGGTCCACTAGTAGTGGAAGTGGAGTTGGTACAGGTACAATGGCAAGGCTGGCAAAAGGGTCACTTTGGAAGGCAAGCATTCAGGCAAGCTATTCAAGAGGCTACTAGGGAGCTCACTCGCTGCTTTATACAGTGTGCTATACCTTTTTATGTATTGCTAATGCCACGATGGAGATCGGCCATGAGGGCCGTTAGCCGTATTGGATGTGAGTGGGAAGGTCCATCCTATGATGGTATACGCACACGAGAACTGAAAAATGAGAAAATGCGTATACAGGCTCAGTTAGAACCATTGAAGGCCACTTGGGTAAAGTATGGATGTAATGTGTTATGTGATGGGTGGACAGATGTACGTAAACGCAGTGTCTATAACATTCTAGTGTCCTCATGCAAGGGGACAATGTTCTTGAGAGCCATTGATGCTTGAACTCCTGGTACAATGATCACAGGCTCGTACATCTATGGGTATATACGCATAGCCATTGAGGAGATAGGGCCACAAAATGTGGTGCAGGTGATTACGGATAATGGAACCAATTGTATTTCCATGGGGCAAATGCTTGAGGCTGCCTATCCCAAGATTAGATGGATTCCGTGTGCATCACACTCTTGATTTATTGATGGAGGACTTGCAAAAATTGAATTGGGTAGACACTATTCTTACTACTGCAAAGTCCATGGTGAACTTTGTCACCAAGAGGCCTAAAGTGTTGAGCATCTATCATGCACACAGTGACCTTGAGTTGCTGAAGCCATCTAGCACATGCTTTGCGTATATGTTTATAGTTGTTGAGCAGATTGTGCTAGTGCGCAAGGGCTTGATGCGCACAGTTGTGTCCAGAGAGTGGTCAGCCATGCACGAGTGTCAAGATACACACTATAGGGCTTTTGCACGACAGGCTATGGATGAGACATGGTTCTTGGAGGCTGAAGCTTTTGTGAAGTCCATTGAGCCTATCGACTCCGTTTTATGCATCACTGACATGAAGGGGAGTACCATGGGATTGTTGTATGAGTACATGGATAAGATCGGAGAGGCTTTTGAGAGCAATGCCTATGTTTCTCGCTCAAAGTAAGTTCCTTTTAAAGTTTTAACTTTTTCCATTGTGGTATTAACTTATTTTTAGAGTCCAGAAGACACTAATTGTGTGTGTATTTATGATTGTAATTTGTTATAAACTTATACATGTGTCAATGTAGGATTGAGGAGCTTCAATGTGTGTGGAACACGTGATGGGATTGGTTTAATAGACCAATCCATGCTGTTGCACACATATTGCATCCTCTATGGCGTGATGAGATGCAGTACGAGAATGAGGAGCTAGAGCATGACATTGAGGAGTACTTCTCAAAGTGGGCAGAAGGAGATGTGTAGATGCTGAGAAGGTTAGAGGATGATCTTCTCCTCTTTCGAAATAGGAGTCTCTCTTTTGGTCACGCTATAGCAAAGCTTTGAGAGACACAGTTGCAGCCTGTGTCTTGGTGGGAGAAATATGGGACATCCGCACCTACCTTGGTAAGTAGGCTAACCCATAAACCATAGTCTAGACTCAACTTTCAAGCTTCAGGACAAACATAAATCATGATACAATAATCAATTATAATAATTTTTTCTTGTTTTTGTCATGTGATTGGCAGAAATGTCTTGCCATTCGAGTTCTTTGACAAGACTGCGGCTCAGGTCCTTGTGAAAGAAACTGGAGCACTTGGGCCCTCTTCCACACAAAGAAGAGGAACCGTTTGACTACAACATAGCTTGAGAGACTTGTGTACTGTCATTGTAATCTTCGCCTCCTCGAGCACACATCTTCATCTCTTGAGCCTTGCCAGGTGAATGTTGACAAGATTGACATTGAGAAAATGAAGGACATTCTAGACATTCCCAGAGAGGAGCTAGACATTTATACCATGCTATATTAGGAGATGTCAGCTCCAGCGCACCACACACGAGCTTCATCACGGAGGTCAAGGTCGACAAGCAGGGGTGCCAGCACTTCAGCAAATGTACCCTCGCCCTCATTTAGTAGTGCCGATGACCACTCTGAGTCAGATATTGCTTCTGTCAGTGCTAGTGGTAGTGATGCAGATGCCGAGGAGGGTGATCACTGATGAGACTTGAGTCTTGACTCTTCAGAGTTCAGACAAATGCTCTCTTGTGTGACTGTGTCTTATCATTTATGTTTATGGTCATTGACTGAGGACTCAGTGGACCCTGGTGTTTTATGGATCATTAGTTATCAACTTATCTTTTATGCTCTTGTATCTTTTTTTCATGATTCATGAATAAGATCCAGCCTCCAGGTGTTTTTGTGATTCATGTGTATCTATTATCATGTTACATGTAGATTGTAATGATCGAATCTTTAAAGTGTGATCTATGAATATCTTTAGAGTGTGCTTGGCACTTGCCAATTCAAAGTTTAAGTATACTGTATGAATTCTGATGTATCTTTTGATTTTGGAAATTGGTGCAGGCTATAGGTAACAGGTTATAGAAGTTAGGATTTAGGACCTCCGACCTAGTATGATAGTATCAAATTTCAATGTCAATAATCAATTGTATATTAATCATGTATGTCAAGTATTTCTCGATCAAGTGACAAGTGTGGTTTATTGTCATCTATTATTTATATTATATATTAAATCGGGGTTACATATTTCCTTGTATTCCCGTTTTCCTGTTTCCCCGTTTCTTCTTGGAGACGAAACTCCGTTTCTACAGTTTCCCCACCGTTTCCGTTTCGTCGTTTCTGAAACTCCAAGTAACTATGCAGCCAGCCCACTAGATGTGGGAGTGCTGATCTATTTGTATCCAGTCCCGATCTTTGACCTGGGGGTTCCAGACCACCGGTTGGCAATCTATCTCCTCGTGACATCCTGGGGGCCTCTGAGCTAGGGCCTTGCAAAGGCCCTGCCACACTCCAAGTAAGCTGCAGAGGAAGGAAGATCTGGGTGGCGTGATCTGGGCAGTCGTGAAGATCCATCTCAAGGATGGCCTCCAACCACCTCCAAGCCTCGATCTGCACTCCTGGAGACCCTCTTGCAAAAGGACCTTCCGGGTTTGCACACCCGATGTGAGACCATGGACAACAGACCACTAGCTTGCCCAAAAGGGCTAGGCTCTGGAACTCTGGGTCGATGATCCCAAGCCCTCCCTCAGACTGATGCCGGATGATGGTCGCGCACGCTACCTTGGCTCGGGAATCCCTAGAACCGCTCGAGCCAGCCCAGAGAAATTCTGCACTAGGCGGTGAAGTTGAACCACATAAGACGAGGAGAAACACCAATAAGAGACGATGTACCAAGCGGTCGCTAGGAGGACCTGGTTGACCACCAGGGCTCGGCGTGCTAAAGAAAGGTGGACAATGCTCCAGTAGGTCAACTTCCACCTAATAGTATCGAGAGCTGAAAGAAACTGTTGGACATGAGTGATGTGGAGTCCCACTTGGAACCCTAGATATTAGACAGTCTCTCCCCTGCTGACCCATTTGAACCCCAAGTGGACACTCCACTCCGTGCTAGAGTCCGGATCTGTAAGAAAAACAACCGACTTTCGCCAGTTGATTTTCACTCCAGCCACAGTGCAAAATACCTCAAGAGCTAGTCTCACTCTGTCCAACATCAGCTCATGATCGTCTACATAAAGAGTGGTATCATCTGCATACTCTGAGTCCAGCAACTCAGTCTCCTCCCTCACCAGAAGTCGAAGGCAACGTAGCCCGCTCACTCGTGAGTAGAGGAAGTAGGACATCGCCTCCACAAAGAGTAGGAACAGATATGGGGCAAGAGGGGAGCCTTGCCAGACACATCTCTCTAGCCGAAATTCCTCCCCCCTCTTGCCACCAATGAGAACCCTGCTAGTGGCTGATGTGTAAAGTGCCGAAACCTTGTAGATCCATGTTTGGAGGAAGCCCAACCGCGCCATGGTGCCCTCTAAGAAGTCCCAGTGAACCCTTTCATAGGTCTTCTCGAAATCCACGAGTGTTGCCAATCCCTGAGCATTGTGCTAAGCCCACTCGGTCGCCTAAAAAAAAGTGAAGACATTGTCTAGGATGCTTCTATATTGGACAAAACCTGTCTAGGTGTCATGAATGGTGGCTGGAAGCACGGGGTAGAGTCGATTTCCGTTCATCTTGGCCAAGGCCTTATAGGCCATTGACAACAAGGTGATCGGTCTCCATTGGGACAACTCCAACCAATCTCGCCCTTTGGGGGGGAGATTGACAAGTCTTGCCGTGATAAACTCCCTGTTATCCGTCTTGAGCTGAAGATCTCCTGAAAGGCGAGTAGTAGGGGGTCCTTCACCACCTCCCAGTAGGTAGTGAAGAAGGTCTTAGCGAGACCATCCTCTCTCGGGCATTTTTCCCCATCCTGTGCATTGAAGGCCTCAACTAGCTCCTTCTCTGTGAAGAGGTCTAGGATGGAGCATCCCATCTCCTCTGTGACAAGGGACGGAATGCAATCCCAGACCTCTTGTCTACATCGTTGTATTCTGGCTGAGACAGCCTTTTGTTGACAGAGCTGTCTGTAGAAGTCAGTGGCAATCTCCATCACCACATTTGGGCTAGAGTGAATCCTCCCGTATTGATCACGGAGGTTGAAAATTTGATCTCCTAAGGTGCGAGGCTGATGCACCTGAAAAAACTCCTTGCACATCTTGTCCCCCTTCCCACGCACCTGCATGCGCAGAGTGGGATCCCGTGGTGCCTACTGGAGTAGTCTCTAAGTGGTTGCTAGGTCTCGCCGGAGTGCTCTCTCCTCCTCCCAACTCTACTACCTGGCCTGTAGGGCTACCTCCTGGCAGATCTCGCTCGACTCGGCTAAGGCCTCTACCACCTCCTCTACAATCCGGTCCACCCTGGCCCACTCCCTAGTCTAGAGCTGCTCAATCTGTCTCCTCTCCTCCTCGCTCGTGTAGAACGAGTCTGGGATCCGACAGGATTGCGGGTCATGGGTTGAAGGGGGAGCATCAAGAGTGAGGAGAATTGGGCAGTGATCAAACAAAGTGGTGCCAGCCAACTGCCCTACTTGGCCTCCATGAGAGCATTCCCACTCTCCCACATAGAACCCGTCCAACTGTTCCAAAGGAGCTCCGCCCAGCTGCTTGTTTTCGCAAGAGAAGTCCAGCGACCTCTCCTTCTTGTGGAAAGCTGGGTCGCGCCTAGCTTCTTGTACTCCTACTGCGAGGAGGAAGACCTCCCATGCCTCCTGCTCCTCCCATGCCATACCCTAGTAATCTGTGTCTTTGTCGCCCTACTGGTCTTGTAAGGCCTCCAGGTTGAAGTCTCCTCCAACAATCCAAGAGTCCACCTCTAGAAGTCCTGTTGGGATCTCCACCCAGAACATGTTGCGTACCCTAACCTCAGTAGGAGCATAAACATTGAGGACTCCAAGGCATGAGTCCCCTATATCCACTTTGATCCAAAGGACCCTCCCTGCCATAGTCGTCACGTGGTCTCGCACACAGGCGGTGAGGCTCCGGCCAATAGAGGTGCATATGTCTCCACTCCTGTTGTGGGCATCGATGGAGTACTCCCAGTAGGTGTGTGAGCTGCTTGGAAGTACCTTTCCCACCCGATGGGCCTGGGAGGGAGTGAGCTTGTGCTCCTAAAGAAGTAAGGTGTGGATCCATCTAGCAAGAGCAGGATGTAGCTCCTGCCGAACAATCAATTTCCTAGAACCAGGCGCCCCATTGTAGTGGAGGTTGTTCACGTTCCAGGATGCTAGGTGTAGACTCATGAGGATATTGTGATTGAATAAACAAGCATCTGTTGGGTGTGAAAGCTATTGATGAAGAAGAAGAGCTATGGGGCATGCGAATGTGCTTGGCCACAGGCTTGGAGGGTGAACTTCATTCCCCCATGGTGGCTCTCGGGCGGACCATGGGAATGCTAGATGCTTTCGGAGGTACCACCAGGGCGTTTATCAGCTAGGCTGAGAAGTGTGACTCTGTGCACTGGTAGAAGTGGGTAGCTTGTGCAAGGGGCCACTCGATCACATCCATCGGTGAGCTCCAATGGGGAGGGTCTCGAAAAATAATACTCAGATGTCGGACCTCGGCTCCATCCCATCAGTTAATGTCCATCATGCACCTTGGCCACTGCTGGGAAAAAAGTGTTAGCCCTCCTTCCCCCATCCACTGGGAGAGGTGGTTTGCAACCTAGCCCCTCACTTCCTTCTCTATCTGTGTTATCGTCCAGTCTCCTAAATGAGAGGTCTGAAAGAAGAAAGCATAGTTTGGTCCATCCGGTGGTGCTAGTAAATGGACCTTGCCGTTCCTTGACTTGCGGACCACAAAGATCCCCATCTCCAGAGGTAGTGGAAACTCTTTGCGCTCCACAACTCTCAAATAAGACCACGGACCACTATGGGAAAACTCTTGGGGGAGCATTTGCACCTGCCGAGGGATAGTGTGATGCGCGACTGGGCCAGATGTGCTGGTGGCTGTGTGGGGGGGGGGGGGGGGGGGTTTGGGCTGCTGGTGAGAAGAAGATATGGGTGTGTGCGGCTCGTCATCCCTATGGAGAGGGGGGGAATGGATTGGGGGGGGGGGGGGACACATGGCTGATCGGCGGGGGAGATGTCGGGGAAGAAAAGTGAAGGGTGGTGGGGTGATCGGAAGTATGAGGCGGGTGTGAGTGGGGCTGAGTGGCCCTGGAAGGGGGAGGCTCTGGGATAGGGTCGGGAGGGGGGGGCATGGGGGTTGAAGAATCTTGGGTGGGGTGGGTTGTGGCACCTCAATGGATTGGGGGGGGGGGGGGGGGGGTTTTGCTGGGGGGTGTTCCCGTTACCCACCCTCCTGTTCTCTGTTGCCGTAGCTGTGTTTGAGGGGTTTGGCTGAGGTCCCCGTGTGGTCTCTCTCTCTCTATTGTCACTGGACCCGTGTAAAACCGTCATCATCCACCTGTGGTTCTATCGACTGAGCCGCCTTGGCTCCGAAACGCGTGCAATCTGCTAACTGATGCCCAAAGTCATGGCATCACAGGAACTGGCCAGGCTGCCCTGTCACAATAACCTGCTACTTGAAAGAGTGTCTGCTTGTCTTAATCTTAAGAAACTTAGGTATATTCTTTGTATCCTTCACAACCACCCGTAGCTTCGAGAGTCCTGCCACTGTCATTGCATCCGTGAAGGAAGGAGGAAGAATTGTACCGAACAACCGTCCAAAGTCCTCCACTAACTGCCAATACTCTACCACGCGTTCGGGGAATCGAAGGGTGACCGGGTGTCTAGGAAACCTGTTGTGGAGCACGAACTCCTCCACTGTGAAGTCACTATAACAAGGAACCATATAGATGACCCCCTTCGTGGAGGCATAAGGTGAGCTGTCCACTAGCTCGTGGGCTGCATCCGCGGACGTGAGTCTGCACCCGCGGACGTGAGTCGCGAAACCATGAAGATCCCTTGGCCCATGAGAACTGCCTCCGCAATCTATGCTGTGCCAATGCGTAGCGTGGAGTGAAGCCAATCTCGAAGCTGGGCCGTGGATGGAGAGTGTCCTATGACCTGTCCAAAGATTGTTGTTTCTTTTAGTTCCAGCTTTGTGGCACAGACGGAAAGGAGCCGTTCCTCAAAAAGGACGACACGCAAGGTATTTGACTGGGAGGCACTTGCAGAATGCACCGGCGTCTTTGACAAAAGGTTTCCATTGCGCGTCACTGCTGAGGGCTACCAAGCTAGTTGCTGTGATGCTGGGGGAATGTTGTTGCAGACGGAGGGAGCAACGATTGATAGTGTTATGAACATGCAGCATAAGATGGAGGCACAAGAGTAGGTCGACTGGGGAGGTCTTTTCGTGCGTGAGGCAAAGGGCGGAACCACCACAACAGGTGGATGATCATTGACGTAGAGGGCGGAGCCTGATGGGACACAGATGTGATGGTGCAAGCACAGTTCAACAGTCGTGGCGCGAGCAGGCAGGCACTGGCGGTGCAAGTGCGAGCTGGCCAGGTGTGAGCAGAGTCGTGAGTGGGGCGGAGCACACGCGGGGTAGTCGGGCAGTGCTGTGGGTGGGGCTTGAGCGACACGGGCATGACATAGGCGGCCAGTCGGGCCAGTCAGGCGCGACACGAACGGGGCCGGTTGGGCCAGACGGGCCAGTTGGGTGCAACGAGGAAGCTGGGGAGTGTGGGTTTGTTTCATGAAAGAGAAAGGTCAAGTGTTCACTCATTTTCAGAGATATAATGCTGTAGTGAAAAAGAAAAAGGGTTCACACTAAATGTGTACAGTCAGATGGTAGGGAGTATTTTTGATCAGCAATGGAGACTTTTGTCGTGACATACACAGATATGGATTGCAGCACTCATGAACAGCAACGTCTACCTTTTGGGAAGAGCTTCAATGGTTGGGGAAGGATCTTCGATCTTACACTATGATCGAATAGAAACAGAGTGTGGAGAACATAGAAGAGAAGAATGAATGTGATAGTAGAAGAGAGCCTAGTTGAAGACCCCAAGCTGCAGATGTCAAACAACGATGAATATGAACCGCTGCCTATAACAAGAAACTGGCTGGCTACTGCTAGAATGCAGTTGGGCCAATTTTGGCTAAAATGACAAAACTGGGCCGAAAATGTGGAAGGGCGGAGATACCCAAATAACCCTTAATATGGTCCAGACACATTAAAACTCAACAATCATGAGCCTGTGTATACAATATTCATGAAGGGGATTGCCAAGAGAGTCGAGACTAAGTTGTTTGTTTAAACAGAAATGCAATTGAATCCTATGCTTAGGTGAGAAGTCACTGAAAGCTAGAATTATGATAGAAATGCAACTAACATGAAGCTCATGTGGGTACAACTAGGATTGGGAAACCAAAGGATATATATTTGAATTTCAAGCTGAAATAAGCATGAAGATTTGTAAGATGATAGAATCCCGTAAAGACCTTGAATATACAAGTTCTAACTTTTAAGAAAAAGAACGAGGTTTTGAAACTTCCTCTGCTTCTGTAATGGTATACATATTCTAGGTATGTTGTGACACCGATATGCTTTACTTGAGCTGAAAGACATCATCTTTTGAATAAAGGAACATGTGAGGATTGTTCTATTTAGTACTGTTGCATTCATTACTGCTCCTGATGACTACTGTTCAGATGTTTTCATTGTGATTAGAATATCACAGTATTTGTACTTATGTATTTACATACCATAGTATTTCCACTTACGTATCTGCATGCATTTTACCTGAAAAGACATGGTTTCAAGCAGTCAGAAAATTTTGTGTTTTATTTTCTGCATTTGCATTGCTGAATTCAACTAGCTTTTCCTTATGTGGTGGTACATTACTCATGTTATTTATTCAATGCAGCGAAAAGGCTGCAATGTCAGCCTTAAAAGCTAGTGATTGGAATCTGGAGGGAGCTTTTGAATACTTCTACAGTCAGCCACCATTTAGGCCAGCATTGGACATACGACATCTTGAAGAGCTCTATCTACGCTACAAAGGTGCCCAGCATTCTTTATCCTTACTGGAATGTCTTTTTTTTTATTGCATTCAGCAAAACACCCAAAGTAACAGATAGGGTTTTACCTGTATTGTTACTACTTTCTGCTAATAGAGTTTTTCTTCTAAAGTTTCCAGTAGTGCATTGTCATCTTCAAGTTGAATGAGAAGTTTTTTTATTGTAGGAAGATGTATGTATGTTTCTTGTCCTGGTTCTGCATTTGACAGTAGTTTTTGCACTACATCCTCTCCTAGAAGCCCCCAGACGATGGAATCATGATATCAGCTCCAGTGACTTGCACAGTTGCAGCTTTCTTGACTCAAGGACAACTTACTTGACTGTGGAGGCCTTGCAGACAAAGTGATTGCACACATCTTGTTATAAAAATGCACATTTTTGGTTTCTGGACTGTTTCAGGTAACAAGAGTTATACCCTTGAGGGAAGCTACCATGCCCAATCTTAAGATATCAGCAAACTATGCAACTGTTTGCCATGTAATGTTTTGCATGGGTGTAGATGGTGAATCCAACACATGCTCACACAATGAGTCTCTCTGTGCTTCCTGATGTGTGTCTTCTATGTTGTGAGCTCCTTTTGGTCATTGCCATCTTATTTGCTAAAAAGGTGGCCTATTGTATTGCATCTCAGTAACTGATGAAGATGACTTGCTACCCTCAATTGGTTTGTTGGCAAGCCATAACCAATCTAAGCTGCATCCTTACAACCATGTCGCAAGCAGATTAAGAGGGGTACATGACGACAGAAGATGAAAATTTAACACTTACTTTAGATCTCTTCTTTCTTGAATGCCTAGTTATTTTCCTTGAAACTAGCACAAACAGAGTTGAGGCTATTGCACATTTGATCAATGTTAAGGCTACTTGCAAACGATGGAATATAACTTGGGCAATGCTGGCTCAAGTAAAGAAAGTACTGCTAGGTTCAAATCCAGGGCAAACTAATTGCCTTTCTATCTGAGCCTGTGAGGAACTTTTCATGCTTTATCATACACCTCTCTAGAGTCACCACCACAGCATTTAGTAAACCAGTGAAGAACTGGGCCTCTCTAAATGTACTGCAATGGGAGGTTCAGTCTTGTGATGATAGATGGTCTGTAGTGGTGTACATACACGTGTGCATATGGCAATGGTTGCATTCGTCTGCGGATGGATCTAGATAGTATGATCCATCCAGTCTGGTCAGACGTGTTTGGGTGGTTTGTCAGTGAGTTGGTGCTAAAAGAAAATTGGTTTTCTCTTTAACCTTTTCCTCTTTATCCTCATTGACGTCTACCTATACCTCACTTACCACTTCCTCTTCTTCTACCTCTCTCTTATAAGCTCCTCTACTCTTCTCTCTTCTACATCCACTTTTCTCTATCTCTACACCCTTCTCTTCCTCTTGTGTCTCATCCCCTATGTGTATCTCTATTTCTATTTGCTCTTCACTTGCCTCCTCTTCTTTCCCTTTCCCTACCTCTACCTATATCTCTATATTCTTTACCCCTATCACAATGCTCATTGCCTAAGCCTCTTCATGAAGCTGCCGCATTGGACACAACTCACGTTAAGTCTTAGCCTTGAGTTTCTTCTTGTATCTACTCCTTTTTGTACTTGCTAGTTGGCACTTTTGACTTGCCACACCATGATCCATGAATCATGATCCATCATTGTTGCAGATAGCTTCTTTTTTTGATCCATTGTACATGCATTCAATCTTATAAAGAAATTCGATCTTCGAAATTACTTGAGAGTCGAGACTAGAGTCTTGGATTTACATGCCCATGACTCATTGTTGAGAATTGAAGAAATACATGTTTGGTTTGTAAACTATATGAGTATTAGGTGGATAATACCTATTGACTTTCTATCTCATGGGTAGCCACTCTCATGTTAAAACAAGTAATATTTACTAGTCTAACCCTTAATTTTCTATGTATTGTTTAATGACCATACAACACCGGATTTTATCCCACATTCTTTTGTGTACATTCCGTACCATACTAAGTCCATGAACTGGACAGATGGGACAGATCGTACGTGACCACAATTTGGGTGCTATGTGCTTTAGGCTACTAGCTTGTTTTTATAGCATCTTATTCAAGAAATCTTACAATCTACTAGTGGTGATACTCTTATCTATGCGTCTTAAAACTCCTATCTTGGTTGTGTTGCTATCTTTTGGTGCATGTAAAACATGAGTGACCTTCATGTTTCATAACAGGTTTAAAATGAAAGAACTACACTTTTCATTTTACGATTTAAAAGCTATAACAATATCCCATTTTTGGTGTATGAACTACATTGCACGTAACCAATCAATGGATGTTGACTTTAGTGTTGAGCATGTGAATAGCTACAGGAGAATAGGTTTTTTCTGTCTTTGATCACGTCTTTGTTATGGATTTTGTCTTGGTTGCAGATTCTTTCTCTGATATGATTTTGGCAGATGGCATATCTGTCTTTTGCGATGATCTACAGGTACTGCATACAGATTAAATTTCTATGCTAATTTCAGTTGTTTGAGGATTTTATTTAAGTGGTTTGAGTTATCATTTTGTGAGATGTTTATTTTTACGGTCTACGATTTCTATAATCAAAGTTTCCCTGTTGTGAAGTCCTAACTTTCTTGTTACCATGTGGAATGGGAGTATGCACTACCTGGATGAATATGCACGATCTGGCTGCCCCTCAGCTACTTCAGCCAGCTTCTCCTTCCCCTTCATGTCTCACCCTCTTAGTGTTGTGCAGCAGCTCTGCGCTATTTCTGGCACCAGCCCTCCTTCACCTTCATTGTCTAACTTTCCGTCCTCATCTTTGTGCTTTCTCTCATCCTCATTTTACCATATAGTGAAGGATCTGTCCTGCAATTCCTTGCCTTTTGGCCACCCTCCTTGTTTCTCCTCCACCCTCACCTTCTAGGTCATACCAGTGCTAATAACTATGAGATTGAAATCAAGGAAAGGTCTAGTGATAATAATACTACACCAATACTTGACTGGGCGACCTTATTCAAGCAGATGTGTTCATGGCAGCTCCTCTTGTTCTTCCTTGTCTCCCTTGGCCCTTCCTTGCTTTCTCACCTCAGATCCAAAAATCCAAAAGAAAAGATGAAAGGACTTCTTTTTTTTTTTTCCTTTGACAGTCCTCAGGGCACAGTTTAATTGCTTGAATATGGAAAATGAATTTATAAAGTGAGTTTGACATGATGCGATGGAAATATATGAGCAGATGTACAAAGTACACATACGAGCTTAGTCCCATTTGCATGGTCACGAGAGAGCAGAAGATATATGATTACATGAGGCTTTACAAAGTTTATGAGGCAAGGAAATTATAAAAGCCTGAAAGTAAAACCCTTAGCTACTGTCGACCTGCACCACAGACCTGTTCAGATTTGACCTGGTGCTATGTGGCACTGAGCTTGCATTGATGTCCTTGGCTTGCCTGTTGATGCCTATCTGCTGCATGTTGCCTAGTGGCAAAGTGGTATGTGGAGTGGTTTCTGGTTGTTGAACTGCTGATTACTCCGTCTAAGTTCATCATTTGACAAGCTGACAGAACGGAGACATTGATGGAGTGCACACCGTTTCAAGGTTAGACACTAGTTACAAGGCACTTTTGCAACAAGTTGTAGATTCTTTTGTACTCCTTTGATCGGTGGTATTATAGACACAATATGCCCATATCTAAAATTTCTTATGATTATATTGATTATTGACCTGCAAAGCCCCATGAGGTCTTTGCCAGCATCAATGTAATTGTGATCCATTTGCATGTGTATCTGATATCTCAAATTCTTAGTTTCTGAGTGCATGTTCATATACAACACATTGAACTAAAATCTGTGGAGTCCTCTGTATAATGGCAAGCAATTCGACATTTATAATTATTATGTTCGTCATTGCTGCACGTGCATGCAAGATACTGTGGTGGATCAATGTTCTTGCAAATTTGGTTGAAACAGTGTCAAACCCAAATGCAGAGTTGCACTCTTGCTTTTTGACTGATGGTCTACTCTTCTTTTTGTACAGGTGGAACCTGGAGATATCGTGATGGTACGATTCTAGCATGTGTGTGTGCTTGTCTCCCACATATGCCTCCCTTGAGGAACCTACGTGTCACCTATTATGGCACATTTGAGACACAGGATTTTTCTTGTGATTATTGCAAGATCTGTCAAGTAGATTTTCAGGATATTGGTAAAATGTTGTGGAAGTATTTTTGCTTGAATCCCCTGATTCTCCCATTATTTTTTTCTTATTTTGTGTGTGGTGGAGAAGTATGCTTTCACCACATCCGATTTTCTGGCTTCTTTGGAGTATGCTGCAACATGCTGGGGTGAGAGCATGGGTACAGGGTGAGGCTGTGACAGTTCCATTGCCCTGTCCTAGTTCTGTCCTCTACTTGGATGGTCCCCTAATGTGGGCAGGAGAAGAAGGCAGGCTCTAAGAGAAACCCAGTGTGGACTCCTCTTGCCATTAATCCTAATCATGAGCTCAAACATCATGTTTCGTAGCCTCTTTGGGAGAGAATTCTTCTAATGAACAATAGGTCTACGAGACTATCTTGTAGTAGATTTCATGGAAAGAAATGTAGAAAATAGTGGTTAGTTGGCAAGCTGTATTACATATTCTATTCACATGAATCTTGTGACATAAGTAAGATGATGCAAGGCTGCACATGCTAGGGTCTTTACCGTGGGCTTGTAAAATACCGTTTGCTCTGGCTTTCTTAACATAAGTGCATTTCATGAATGTTGTGCTTCTCTGCCTTTTTCATTTTTATTAGAGCCTCTGTTTTTCTCCATTCTCTAGTCCCAAAGGAGGTAATAATGGTACTTGAAAGTGGAAATGTTGATTATCATTTTTTCTATTATGCTGCTGATTACTTTGGGTTTTATGTCACTATGTTGTAGCTTGTATTATCGTGGCACATGAAGGCTGCAACTATGTGTGAATTTTCACGCCAAGAGTTTATCGGTGGTTTGCAATCTTTGGGGTAAGTTTTTGTGTGCGCAAGATTTCAGGAGTCAAATCTTGTTCTGAGGATGAACTGTGGTTCTTTAGGCTAATGCATATCATCTTTTACAGAGTTGATTCTATTGAGAAACTTAAATACATTCTTCCTTCTTTGCGAGCAGAGATTAAAGATGAGTGTAAGTTTTTGATTCTTCCAAAGATCCCGTTAAAGAACCTGTTATTTCCTAGGAATATCAGAACTAAAGTTCAGTCTTCAGAGATATGAGTTATAAGAGATAGTTACTTGTGAACTATAATAATTTTGTAAAATAGTCCATTATGTTATACACACACACACACACACACACACACACATATGTGTATATATATATATATATATATATATACACATGTATATATGTATATATGTATGTATGTATGTATGCACACACACACACACACACACACACACACATATATATATGGGGGGGGTGTTTCAAAATAAAGTCATTGAATTCAGGGTAAAATAAAAAATTGACTTGTGCTGATGGCTTGACTAGGGCTTATCACTGTCAGTAAATATTTTGTTCTGAAACAAGTCTTTAATAGTGCAACTTGCTGACCCTAGGAAGTGGAGTCATGAAGTATCCCTAAGATTTGTTGTGCTTTATATCCCTAGCTCTATCTGTTAGCCTGGGTGTCATGCCATTGCACTTGCTGAAAACGGAACTTTGGATTCTGAAATTTCTGCATACTGAATCAAACTGGATAATTGAGGGTATTTAAGACTGGCAGTATACCTAGTAATAACACAATTGTTGAGGCTGGGCCGTCGTCAATTCAGCACTCCAGTCACCAGGTCCTTCGGATGCTCCTCCCCCTACTCCGTACAGATCGTCCTAGGGACTCACCAGCACGCCTTGCTTTTGAACGTAAAGGCAAGGTGAGCGCTTGGTTGGATCATAAATTAACCCTTCTTCTTTGAAGTCTGCCCATCCTGGACAGAATGCTTTTGCAGTTTGGCAAATTTCCTAGATGATGGGACTCTTGAGGCATTGGCAGACAAAGTTCAAGCGAGGCATGAGCATCCTCATCCCTGATTTTTTTTCGTTTCAGATATGCCAACTGGCACTTGGAATTTTTGTGGGATCTGCTCCCACGGCAAGCAGCATGACATATGGCATATTTTGCATGAGATCAATTGCAATGTGTTGTGTACTGTTGAGCAGAAAAGTCATGATGATGCTGGTCGCATTTTGGATTGTCATGGTTTCAGTCTGTTTTATGTTGGTAGCAAGGCATTGCACTATTATGGTGTCCTTATGGTGGTGCATGAAAAATTTCAGCCAGGTACTTTTCAAGAATGATGTCCATGGGGATATTCTAGTGGTTGAAAGGTTTTGGAAGGGGAAGTTTTATGGCTGGTTGGCCTTTATGCATCTAATGACCCCTTGCATTGTTAGAAATTATGGAGAGAGCTTTATGATTCTCTGTATTTAGGTAGACTAGGTTTGCTTATGGGGAATTTTACCACGTGCATCAATCCTTTTTAGTCTACTTCAGAGCTCTCTATGATGGATATACTGGAAAGCTAGGCTTAGAATGCTTTTGTGATGGACATTCTCAAATAGGATCTTTGGTCATAGCTTTCTCGATTGGCTTTAGGGTTTACATTTCAATCAGCCCAATACTTAGTCATGTAGTCTAGATTGGATTGTATCTACACCATGCAAGAGGATTGCTTTTTACCAACAATTTTTGAAATGCAAGTGTTGCAACAATACTCCTTATTAAATCGTTTTCCTTAACAGCTTGATATGATTAGGCAGCCTATGGATGCTTTTGCAAATCTCCTAGATAGTTTGTCCTTGTGATTCAACTCTTTTTTTAAAAGTCATGTTGTCTTTAGGGTATATGAGCTAGCTGCTGGAAAGGTTTTTGTGCAATTTTCCATTCCATAGCTTTGCCTTGTTTGAAAGACTGCTTCTTAATGTGTAGACAGTGTCAAGGCAATATGGGATTTACCATGCTCCACTTACTAGGTAGCGTTTGCATGTTGCGAAGGACATCCTGGCCTTGGTTTGTTTACTGTTGCTTCTTTCTAGAACCACAGTATGCTTTTCTGATCTCATTATCAGCAAAGCTAGGTGAATTATTCAATGTTTTCAGATGCAATCTTATCAACAAGCTAAGCTGTGGGACGTGACTGAGGATCTTCGGGACAGTTCTTGTCAGACTCATAAATTTGTATTGATCTTTGCATACATCCGTGGCACGGGAGAATATGGTAAGGTTACAACATGTCAATGGTCACATGGGCACATGCCTCAAATCTGTTGTATGTATGTGTTGGGACTACTTCATGAATCTTTTGGGCTCGTGGCAGGCATGTTCTCCCTAGATTGCTCATGCCCGTGCAGCCTTTTGTGCCTTGGGTCAAAAATCAAGTTTCCAAATATATGCAAGACACCCTAGAGGCTGATGTTGGTGAGGGTGAAATTATGGAAGTTTTGTTGCATTAGCCTCATGTTAAAAGCTTTGGGTGGGATGGTATTACCAATGAATTGTTTGAAACTTTGGCCTCTCTTTTGGCATCCCTTTATCATGGAAAAGAGGGGTGATTAAGTCAATTCCTAAAGTTCTCTCCCCTTGAAAACTTATGCATTGGAGATCGATCTCCTTGAGGGGCATTGTGTATAAGATCCTTGTGAAGGTATTGGCAAGAAGGTATTGGCAAATTGTCTTCATAAACACCTATTTGGTTTAGTGTATCCTCATCAATATGGTTTTATTAAGGGCAGAAACATTTTGTATAATATCTTGAATGCGTAGATGGCCATAGATTTTACATGGCACACACTTCAAGAGGTTATTTTGGTACAGTTGGTTTTGGAAAAGGCCTTTGACCTCTTGGAATGGTCTTTTCTTTTGGATCTCTTGCAAACCATGGGTTTTGGGCCTCATATGTCTAGGTTGATCTATACCATCAGTATGGGTGCTACATCCCATGTTATGCTAAATGGTTGAGTCATTGAGCTAATTTTATTTGCACACTGAGTTCAATAGGGCTACGTTCCGAGCTCTCATTTTTGCACTTGCTACTCACCCCATTCTTTCTATGTTATCGCATCTTGCGCATATGGGACAATTGGTTGGTTTATCTCTCTCTTCATGCCAACATTTTGCTGGCCATGCGATAGCTGATGATACATTCATGGTTTTGAAAGCAGGTGCTCTTAATTTTCACAAATCTTTGGATGTTCCGGAAATACTTGGACATGCATGGGGTCTTCGTATTAATGCTGCCAAATCTTCTTTATAGCTTCTATTGACTCAAATTTGCCAGACTTTAGGTGGCAGGGTGTGGTTGTTCAACAAGGAGACATTGTAAGGCATCTTAGCTATACGTTGGATGTTGATGTGCAGCCAAAACTTTTACTCAAATGGATATCACAAAAATTGGAAGCCATGTTTATTAATTGCAAATCCCAAGCTTGGCCACTTTGTGTGTGCCTTAAAGTGGCACAAACTATCATGCTCCCCATGCTCACTTAGTTTTTGCAATTGCTGCCCTGGACTAATGTGCCTTTTGAAGGATCTCACCCGACACTTCCATTTCATGTTGTGGTGGAAAGATTCTGTGCATGTTGGTATATCTTGGTTATCTTGGAGCCATGTTTGTACACTGAAATCCATGGGGGTTTGGGATGGTTTTGGATATTCAGAGCCATATGGCAGCCCCTTGCTGGTCTCTTTTGTAGGGAATGTGTATTGACCAACAATGTGGACTACTATTACCCATTTTTGTTTTGATGATCATGGTCTTTGGTATTGTAATACAAAGATTTGGGGTTCATGGTAGCATGTCCTTAATGCGAAGGTTTAGTTCTCTACTTTTTCTTTAGTTCTTCTCAAACATTTGGTATGCTCATGGAAAATGGTGCTTTCCAAGGTCGAATGTTATGTGTCAGAGGACAAATTGGCTGCCAATTCTAGCGGTGTCACGTCTGCTCTCTTGGGAGGACAAATTAGAGAGACCTAAGTTTGATCGCATGGCTCACCCTGGATTGGTCTCGGTGGTTGATGCTACTCTCTTACCTCAAAGCATATTGATGCATTTTTGCACCATCAGATGGGTCTTTCGGGTCCCTTGTGGGCTACTAGGATCGTTGGGGTAAGGTCTCGAAAATTTTGAAGAATTGTCAGTCTAATGGAAATTAACAGTGATGGAGAGATGGCTTACAAAGACTCCATCCAAATGTAAGGTATTCATTTAGAGAATGCTGGTGGGTATTTCCAATGGGAATTGTCTCTTTTGTACGATTGTAGCTGAGTCTTCCAGTCATGGATTCATCGTGTCCTTTTTCTTGGAAAAATTGGGCCCTTTTTTTTTACATTTGGCATGCTGTGGTGGGGAGTATGATGCATCCTTTTGATTGGGTCTGTGGCAAGGCTAACCATCATGGTCCCTTGCAACCCCATATCATGTTTTTGTTCACTTTCTCAAATCACCTTGGGCACCTTGTGTCATGCCGCAAAACTTAATGGACTTCTTCAGTGGTAGTTTGACCTTATTTAGCTTGTGGTTATTTTGATCAAAGATGATTTAGTACTTCTTTAATGTCCTTGCCTTGACTTTTGTATTTCTTCGTGCTCTTTTAGTCATGTGACATTGTATTCTTTTAGTTGTTTGATATACTAAAATCACTCATTACAAAAAAAGAAAAAAGAGAGATTGGGGGTATGTGCATGTGTGTTATGGAAAAGGAAGCCTAAACAACACCTACATCTACCCCATAAGTAACCCCAAATGTTCGCAAACAAGCACTTTAAAACAGTTGGACAATCTAGATCGGGCAACATTGGATGTCTTGTATTGGATTGGACGAATTGAGCGAGTTGATCCATCCATCGGACGTGGACCACTAGGTTGAAGACATGTATTTAGAGAGTATGTTTAGTTGACCTTTTCTAGGAATTTAGGGCTTTCTTTGGGCAATGTACGAATAATTCTGCTATAAAGCTTGCTATTTTTTGTACATTAAAAGGTCTCTTTTGTTGAGATATTTTTGGCTATGAATTGTGTGAAATTATAAGAAAGGGACAAGTTTGTCTTCTTGTTGTTTGTTCTTGTGATTTGAGGGAGTTTGTCTACCACTTATATTTCTATAAAACTTCACATCTATATGTGAGGGAGAACTTTCTAAGATTGTGTAACATAATTGGTTGGAACTCTTGTCTTCTTACGGAGATTCTAAGGTTGAAAAATCATGGGGCATTGTGTGAAGAAATATTCTAACGTAGAAACATAAATGAAAGCATACGACAAAGCATAAACTCAAAAGAACATGGTTAGGGTTAGAATAACTTAGAGACAATGAACACAGTGGAATGTGATTGAAGGACTGAATACTGAATATACAATGCTCATGCAACAAACCAACCATCTAAGAATGAAAATTGTATCGCGAACTCTCATGTCTCAAAGACTTAAGCATAGTACCCCAAACGGCGTTTCCGGGTTCTCGAAACGAGAGGGGAACGTTGTTTCGGCACCTTGTAGTGACAAATAGACCGGTTTTCGGATTCATTAATCTTCTGCATATGTCTCCTCCTCTTGCTCAAGTACATTACATCCTATAGCTCTTGACTCCACCACCACCACCGCCACCACCTTCTCCTCCTCGCCCTCGTGCTCCTCTTTCCTTCTTTTCTTTTTCTTCTTTTTGCTTCCTCCTTCTAGGTTATTTTCCTTTCTTTATTTTTTCTTTCTTCTTCTTCTTCTCCCCTCCTCCTTCTTTATCCCCCTCCTTCTTCCTCCTTTTTCTTCAATCTTCTTTTATTTCTTAACTTCTTTGCGAATTTCTATTTGGCATTACCTTATCATGGCACCAGATTTATTTTGAAGGTATGTCAATTCAATCAAGGGATACAAGGGTTCTTAGAGTCGGATGACGAGATAGTGCATGGATCCTTAGAATCCGGACGAGTCATGACTTATATCTTGATTTTACGTATTATCCATCTTGGTTCAACCGTTCATGATATTAGTCTTTAGATGATTCATGAGTCATAAATTATAATTTATTTTCTTGTTTAATGTTTTGAAAGCTATGTCTTAACTTTGTGAAACTATCTTAACCAATGAATCTTGACTCATAATATGTGTAATGAATCATGATTTCGATCATATGACATGAAGACTCGAAAGTTTTGTATAAAATTTGGATACATGCTATTGTATGATTGATATATTTACATATCCATGTAATAACATATTTATTTTAGTGTACAATCCAAAACCCATTTCCTAGTTTGCAAAATTTGGTCAAAATTGTGAAACTCCAGTTTTTTTCGTTCTATTCTTCCCATTTTCAAAACTCCCCCATACTATGGGACTAAAGCATAGTTGGTGAGCGAGAAAGTGTCATACTATTGACGGATCCCGAAACACAAAAAAGGCAGCCTCCAAGAGTCGAACACCAACAAATGCAGCTATGGAAGTTGGATTTGATGCAAACAAGCAAAGAGGAGAGAGAAAATCCACAAAGGCAAATGGAGTACCTAACAACAATGTACACTATTGAGGAAGGTGCAAATGCACGTTGTTGGATCAAGTGACAAGTGGAGACTGATGGCGATTGTGGAGAAGGTGATATCGACAGCTAGAGAAGACAAAAAGCCGGCAAATGCAAAGTGTAAGATAATGGGGATAGTGTAGACATCTCCTAATAATGACGACAACAGCAAATGCAAGCACTAGTGATGTAGGTGACAACTCTTGAAACCTACAAAAATGAGATTGGGCTGAATGGAGGGCAGTATGTTTATTTATAGAAAGCTTTCGGGACATCGTACCATGCACCATTTTAAGACTCTCTTGAACCGTGCATCATTTTAGGGTCTTCATTAGTTGAGCATTTTTGGGCTGTTTAAGTGGCTAATTCAGCATGTAATGCTTATGTTAGCTCAGCACATTGATGGACAACTTCCACAATCAATTCTAGGCCACTTAATGCACATCGCAAAGGGGCAAAAACTTCAACAAGATGGCATTGCCATCTCATTCTATAGGGAATTTCGCTTGTAGATGCCAATTGAGGATTGACTCTAGAGTCTCCCTCATGATTGTGAAAATTGTGATTGCTTGGCCACTAAGACAATGAGCCTCTCAAGAGCTGCATTTGACAGCTGGCAGCAATGTCTTAGGCTTGTCGTGATGATTTGTAGCAATTGTGCAAGGCAGCCATAGGTGTGTTTTGGCAGGGTGGTCATAGTGGTAAGTAATGATGTTGCAGTGGGTAATGTTGCATGATGTAGGTGTAGGTGGCTGGTGTGGAGAGGCTGTTCATAGATGTGTACAGGTTGACGATGATGGCACTGACGATCAATAATGGAGGGTGTGAGAAAATGAACTGGGCAGGCTGAGGGATGGTGCTGATGCTGCAGGAGTGTGTCGTAGTTTAACTGATCCTGAATGCACCAAAGCACCAAATATATTGCTGAAAGAAAAGGAAATGGTGTGGGCAGCAACTGGCAGCAGGATGCAGCCAATCACAGCAGTCTTAGCAACAAAGTAAGTTTCTGAGGCCAAGGAATGCAGTGCAGACTGAAAACATAGAAGTGCATTGTATGTGGTAAATCAGGATATTGCGAACACTTAATTCTGCAAAACAGTAAATTCAGCAACTTTAGAACACACTCAATTGGAGGTTGAATGCTCGGTCATCATAGTTTACACATGTGGACCCCAAAGCTGGCCATTGTGATGTTCCTTTAAGATTAGAATAGAAAGCTTTGAATTAAGTACATAAGGCATTTAGATGGTCTGGCACTACAGCTCACCAAATTGGTTATTTACATAACCATTGTATTTGTGACGTACTTAGACGCTCTCTACAAAGCTCCTTGTACTTTGTATTTTTACCTCAGGGGGACGACTTCGAAGTGTTATTAATAGAAAATTTATCTTGAGAAAAATGCGCATAAAGCTCACTTTCCTTTAGTTTCTTGGGCACGAGAGATCCACAATATTCTATCACATCCATTTGTATACTCCCCACCAACTTCAAAGCATCTAGCAATCCACCTATAGACTTTAGCATCGGAAACCCTAGAAAACACTGCCAACAATTAAGCTCCAGGAGCATCCTTTATGTAGACCTTTCTTGCGCAATTTCCATACATGCTTGCTGAAACCAGTCTTCTTTTCATGGATGGGTGGTAATTTCCTAATTACAACTTAGTTACAGCAGCAACATTTATTATAAAACTGAGAAATGATTATTAACTCACAATCTTGGACAATGAATACCCTATTGGCCCTACAACTGGTACCCCTTTCGGTATTTCTTTAACTTAATTGAAGAAGAAGTTGATGTACAATGGGATTTTCCCAATCTCTTTCAGTATTCCAACTCCCCTTGCTGTCCAAAATGACCAGCAAGTCCTCAATCTAATTTGCCCCTTGATTTAGGCAATTAATTTGCCTTCATCCGCTTTGATGGAAATGACAAATGCTCCAAATTCTTTTATTTGCTGGTCCCTTCACTTGAATTTGACTAAAAACAACTTCAGCCCTTTTGAATGCAAGTCTTGGAGCTTCCAAATTTTGGCACACTTCCCAAGGTTGTTACTAAATCTTAATTTCTGTTGTCGCAGATTAGGGTTTACAAGAGAGAAATCTGAAATTTGTTGGCCTCTGGTGATCTCGATGCTATAATCTTTAGAGCACGGTTGTAGAAAGGTTGGAAGATGAGAGCGAATGTGAAGGAGAGAAAAAATTCAGATTTTCTTGGTTAGAAATTGAAAAAAATCAATCATTTACTAGTGTTGTGTTGTCTCAAGAGCTCGTAGATGCTTTGCAGATTGGTCTTTTCGTACCCCTGGCTACCTTAGAAGGTGGTCCTTCAATGGCTACAGATCTAACTAGTAGTATCTTCTCTCTTTCTCTCTCTTGTAGGTTGAATGCACTAAAATGCCTCTCTTTAGCCTCTAAATATGTTTTTCAGTATTACATGGGCATTTTTAAGAAGTGGCAACCTTTCCAAATGGTTTTTTCAATATTATTCATAATTAAATATTACTTTTTACTTTTTAAATATTAAAAATTAATCTAATAATTATTTCAGTTCCCAAAAAAATAATTTAACAAGAAAATAATTAAATTAGCTAGGCAACTTCCATTCCAGAGTGTCTTTGTGTCATCTTTGACTATCTGATTGATGTTAGCTATCATTAAATGTCACTTCTCTAGTGTCACTAACTAACATTTATGGTTGAATGAATGACCTAGGCCAACAAGTGGCATGAGATACCACCAAGTACATATGCAGTATAATTTATAGCAACTTTTGCCTTTGACATCCTGTGATTTTCTCGGGTCCAGGGCTCATAAATTTACTCTAATCTCAATCACACCTCACATGTGCAACATTTGCTTTACCATGTGATTAAAAATTAATCCACTTGTTAAGTGAGGTTTCGAAAATACATATCCTCATGATACTTGCAGTGTTCCTTTAACAAAGAATGGGTTTTTCTATGACAGAACTATGAGAAATACACATTGTCCCCTATGAGAAGAGTGGCCAACAAAGTGCTCAAGGCTCAAGATCTCAAAGAAAAAGAGAGAAGCTTAGCCTTAGCTGCTATGTAAACCTGTTTTAATAGATAATCTTAAAACAACATTTATACTTGCTAGTAATAGAGTTTTGAATTTTCCTTGTAACTTCTTTATTTCCCTTACTAAGATGAGAAGATTGGTTGTTGCCTTATTAAGGATGAAGAGCGAGAGTTGCAAATGGTTATACATTTCTTTCTAAATACATTCCCCACTCAAACATCTAACAAGTTCCATTAATGGATAAGCGGGTTACTTGACATTTAACAAATACTCAATATTCAATGGGTAAAACTTTAATGCAATTTTATTCTAAGGTCCAAACTTTTGATTTAATAAAGGTTTCACATTCAACCTTGATTTTCCTTGTCCTTGTGCTATATAGTCTATACACTTATCCACTATATGCCTAGTGTCAAATAGTCCATTGTTAACGCAATGTTTTCACCATGCCTTTAGCAAAATGAGAGTTGCTCTCTAATTGACAATCTTAGGTGAATTTTGAGGCATCCCAAATGGCCAATAAATGTGACCAAGACATAGGAATGGCGTTGTCACATTGTGTATTGCCAATATACAAATATTGAAATGGTAGTCTCTACACCATGAAACAACCAATTTCAATTGTGCAAACCCACAACTATGAAAATGTTACTCATTGCATAAGTAACCAAGTACGATTCTAGACACACATATGTCTATCACATTGATCATAAAGATCTCAAACCTAAAAAATTGTGGCATGTAGTCATTTATGGAATTTGAAAGATAATCATCCTTTAGATATTAGAGCATGTTTGTACCAAGGAAGTAGAAGCAGCACGTCACTCTTGAGTATTAAGCAATGCTCCAAATTTGTGCCTTGCAAATTTGGTTGAGTCAAGCCTTGAGCAATGTTTACTCTAGCTTTTACTCTCCTTTATATGGTGATATCTATTCAAGAACCATTTGTGGATCTCTAATTGTGCCTCATTAGCAAGGTCTAAAAAGATGCACAAAGGCAACATATTATAAATCTTCCACTAAGCAAGTAGCTTTAACCATTGAACTATAGTCTGATTTAATAAAACAAGAGAAGGCCCATAGTATTATGTACTCAGGTTAGGAAATGAGCTCTCATTGCCTTTTCTTTCCAAGCCATGCCTTTTGAACACACAAAAGTATCTGATCACGCCCTGCAAACTCTAATGCATTATAGTGATGGCCAATGGTTCTCTTATTTTTTCTTTATTTTGTGTGTGTCCTTCAAAGAGTTGACCGTACATTCTAAACTTGACCAACCGTATGTAAATTTATTTATCACTAAAGATAAACATAAGTGTGCTATAATTTCAAAAATGTTCTCATTGAACAATATAGCCGTATCATACACTTTCATTTTCTTTCTTATTGGAATGAAGGAAGCGTAATTACTAAATCTTCATGTAATAGTTAATATATTTTTAAAAATTGATTCCAAGTTGATACAAAAGTATAGCCTCAAAGCTGTGGTAACAATCATACTCATTTGCATACATCTTACAATGACTAGTAAATTGAATAGTGATCTCATGGCAGACATACTATTAGCATAGTACCGTGGATGCATGCTGAATACATTTGAGATCCACTACATACGAGAGCTGTCCACAACCAAAGGAATGGAAGTACTACCTCCTTTTTGAGCATTAGGCACTGATTTGGACCCTTGCTATGTTGAACCTGACTGAGTCTGAACCAAAGTTGACTGTAATTGAAAGGCATTTAGGAAAGCTGCAACAACTGAGGATGGTCTACCAAGTCATTCTCTTTCATCCATTTAGGATCCATTGGTGAATAATTTTGAAACTTTACCAAATATCTTTTGGACACTTTACCTCTGATCTTTCTTTTCTTATGTGTCAAAATCTACTTGGGTATGAATATCTAATCCAGCTCCTCAACCTCAGACAAAATTTCTAGAAATACATTCTTTGGCACATCACCATGAAAAGGCATTGTGTATTCAATATCGTTGATCTTCTCCAATACTTGGAAGGGCCCACAGCATCTCATACTCAACTTCGGATATAAGCTCTCTTTACCTTTGATTCTTTTCAGCCTTGCCTTTTCAAAACACAGCAATACGTAATCACCTCTCAAAGTGCAAAGCATGTCTATGATGATCAGTTGTCTTCTTTTGCTTTTCTTGTGATCTTTGAAGTGCATACTTTATTCAATGTGGAAGTAATTTCAGCCAATATTCAATATCGTTGATCTTCTCCACACTTGGAAGGGCCCATAGTATCTCATACTCAACGTCGGATACAGACTCTCTTTACCTTTTATTATTTTCAACCTTGCCTTTTCAAAACGCAATAATACATAATCACCTCTCAAAGTGCAAAGCACGTCTATGAGGATCAGTTGTCTTCTTTTGCTTTTCTTGTGATATTTGAAGTGCATACTTTTTCTTTGCATAGGCTGCATCCAAGCTTTGTACATAGTGATCAACCTCAAAGATCTTATCTTTAGTGTGCAAAATAGGTGGTACCTTCTTGTCACCCTTAACAACTTCAAATGGAGCTTTGCCCATGGAACTATGCACCATATTGTGGTATACAAACTCAACAAGTGGCAAGTAAATGCTCTCACTATGTCTTATGGTTTGATACATAGCATCTCAAAAGGTTCAACATTGTGAAATTGGCCTCTCCGGATTGACCATATGTCTACAAATCGAAGGATGATGAGAATTTTAGTGTGGCACCCATATTCTCAAACAACCCCTTCCAAAATAAAGTGGTCATTTGAAACCAGTCTTCCTTCTCGGATAGGGTGGCTTAACCTGATTAAGCACTTAATTACAGCAAGTAGCAAATGAACATAAACCGAAATGGTCACTTTACCTTCATAAACTTGGACACTGGACACCTTGTTGGCCACAAAATTGGTGCCCCTTTCAGTATTTCTTAAATTTCAATTGCTGATGGATAAATTACAAGTCGAGATTTCACAATTTCCTTGGCTAATTCCAAAGCCCCTTGCTGTTCCAATAATCAGCAAAGCATTTGGGCAAATTGCCCCTTGATTTTCACTCAGGACTTGCTCTAATGGAACCCCAATTGGTCAAATGCTGCCCCAAATTCACAATAGATGGGCTGGCATCTGAAATCCTCACAATTCCACGAATTTCCGGTGCTGATTTCAGTGTGCAATGCCTTTGACTGGTGGCACGGGTGCCAAGGTGGTTGCTAAACCCTAATTACTATTGTAATTTAGGGTTTACAGCAGTAAGCACTTTGTTGTCCACCAAATTTGGCTGTATTCTACTACCCATGGCTGAGAATTGCTGAGAATACTTGAGCATAGACTGTAGGAGATTAGAGAATGCTATAGAAAGAGAAAATCAGGTGAAATGTATCTTCTGATTCGTAGGTCTGATGACAAATCTGATGGCACCAACAGCTTCAAAAGGGGGGTAAAAACAGTAGTCCGGCTAGTGAGCCCTCCTCTCCTACTGCCGCCTCTCTTGAGACGGAAGAGGAAACCTGCTGTCCCCTGTCCTGTCGCAGCGCGCGATCAATCATTGTCGCCTCTCAGAGCCAAACCTGATCACGTCCTCTCCCTCCACCAAGCTCTGAATGGCTGCCATTCAGTTTCCACCACCTTGCAACAGCCTTCTCCCTAGTTGCATGAGAAAGTTTTGCCAAGTGGCAGCCTTGCTAATGCATTTTCAGCCATTAAATTAATTTTTCAAGATTAATTAATTCTAAAAATCAATTTAAGACCTTTTGACCATGCCCAAAATTAAACATGCCCATTTGCAATGAAATTGGCTAGGCCATTTGCAACTTGCAGGGCTTCCCAACCTCTGTTGATCCTTAGACTAGCATTAATTAATTAATCAATGCTAGTCCCTAGTGTCACCATTGACACTTAATGGCCAAACAATTGTCCTAGGTTCCAACCTGCCACCAACTGAACTGACCACCGAAACCCAGTTGGCATAACTTAACACAACTTTTGCCTTTAACACCCACTGCATCTTTGGGGTCCTTGGCCTGTTCCCATGAAATAATTGCCATGTGCATCACATGTGCTAAACAACCTTGCACATTTGATTAGTAACTTAATCAAATGTTACTAGCAAGATTAAAGCATCTCAAAATTTCACGTCCCCGTGACAGACCTCCCCCTTGAAAATCTTGCAATCGTCCTCGATTGCACTACATTGGGCCAAAGCAAAAGTATATTGCACAGGAATTTCAATTTGGCAGTACGGTCACCACAACATTGGCCACTGTTGTCAAACCGTTGCATGTGCGCAAAACTTATTGAAATTTTCCAGCCAGCAAAACATAATAGAAAATTGAAAAATATTCCAAAATTGTTGCTAAAAACCATTGGATGCATCCATAATTCATGTTTTTCAACCGTTCTGACTTCAAAACCACAATAAAGCATATTCTTAGCATAAACTATGGTTGAAACTTTCAATGACATTCGTTTACATGCGGCTGTTGTCACGGGGACGTGAAATTTTTAGATGCTTTAATCTTGCTAGTAACATTTGATTAAGTTACTAATCAAATGTGCAAGGTTGTTTAGCACATGTGATGCACATGGCAGTTATTTCATAAGAACGGGTCAAGGACCCCGAGGATGAAGTGGGTGTTAAAGGCAAAAGTTATGTTAAGTTATGCCAACTGGGTTTTGGTGGTCAGTTGGTGCCAAGTTGGACCCTAGGATAATTGTTTGGCCATTAAGTGTCAGTGATGACACTAGGGACTAGCATTAATTAATTAATTAATGCTAGTCTAAGGGTCAACAGAGGTTGGGAACCGCTCCAAGCTGCAAATGGCCTAGCCAATTTCATTCCAGATGGGCAGGGTCAAAAGGGCTGAAATTAATTTTCAGAATTAATTAGTTCTGACAAATTAATTTAATGACCGAAAATGCATTAGGAAGGCTGCCACTTGGCAAAACTTTCCCATGCAACTAGGGAGAAGGCTATTGGAGGGCGGTGAAAGTTGAATGGCAGCCGTTCGGAGCTTGGTGGTAGGAGAGGAGGTCTCGCTAGCCGAGCTAGTGTTTTACCCCCCTTTTGGAGCTGTTGATGCCATGAGATTTGTCATCAGAGCTACGAATCAGAAGATACATTTCACCTGATTTTCTCTCTTTCTACAGTATTCTCTCCTCTCCTCCAATCCATGCTCAAGTATTTTCAGCCATGGGTAGTAGAGTACATCCAAATTTGGTGGACAGCAGAGAGTTTACCACTGTAAACCCTAAATTACAGCAGTAATTAGGGTTTAGCAGTCACCTTGGGACCCGTACCATCAGTCAAAGGCATTGTACACTGAAATCAGCACCGGAAATTCGTGGAATTGTGAGGATTTCAGATGCCAGCCCATCCATTGTGAATTTGGGACAGTATTTGACTAGTTGGGGTTCCATTAGAGCAAGTCTTGGGTGAAAATCAAGGGGCAATTTCCCCGAATGCTTTGCTAATTATTGGAACAGCAAGGGGCTTTTGAATCAGCCAAGGAGATTGTGAAATCTCGGCTTGTAATTTTTCCATCAGCAATTGAAATTAAAGAAATACCGAAAGGGGCGCTAGTTTTGGGGCCAACAGAGTGTCCACTGTCCAAGATTATGAAGGTAAAGTGAGCATTTTAGTTTATGTTCATTTGCTAATTGCTATAATTAAGTGCTTAATCAGGTTAAACCACCCTATCCAAGAAGGAAGGCTGGTTGCATGGTTCCATTTCCGGGATAATCACTCAATCTCTTGATTTGTGAATCCGAGGCACCTGATTGCAAGCCAAAGCGTTGTGCTAGTGCTGATTTTTGTGCTCAGCTGAGAAATTACAACAACATGTCTTCATATAGTGAGATGCAATCAAGCAGTGATGATGCTTCTCAGTATGGACATTCTCATGAGAATGAAGGAAATGCAATGCCTAATCTTGGACAAGGCTCTCATGATGGACAACAAGCTGAAAATGTTGCTATTGGGCAAGATGCAGGGCCTTCAAGCCGTCATGAGGTAGATGACCAGTTCAAGAATCGGATGAGGATAGCAGCAAATCTCTTTACTGAATTGGCAAAGGATCCTCAGTTCACCCAATTTTTGAATGCTCCGAAGAAGGACAGCAAGGGCAAGAAGAAGAAGTCAACTTCTACACATTCGGGACAGCAAGATGCACCGAAGTTAGTGCCAAATCCTTCACTTGAAGCTCCTAAAGAGGCCAATGAAGCTAAATAGTTGGTACCTATGGGGCAAGGAATGCAAATGCAAGGCCATTTTGGAAGTGTCAATCCAATGGATTTTGGACAGCCGGGCATGCATGCTATAATGGGGCAGCCAGGATACTTTGGCAGTAGCACGATTTTTCATGCAATGGTTGGCCAAGGGCTGCATACGGGAATGCATGGCACAAATTCCTATGGTATGCAGCAGCCAATGCATGGTGTGCAAGGCCCATTGTTTTCGGGTATGGCTGGAAATGTGCAAAACCCTAGGTATGGTAGCATTGGCTTGATGCCTGGGGCACAAAGTGGAATGTTTGGCAATGCATCTGCACTCCGAATGCTTATGGGGCTCAAGGAATGACTGCTGGTCATCCAAATGCTTCATTTGGGCTTGGTCATGATGTAAATACAGCAAATGCATCCTTTTTGCAACAGCCTGTGTATGACAACTTGACTCCCAAAGGGGAAGCAAAAGACTATGATGAAAGCTTTGACCTTCATTCAGCGATTTGATGTAGCCTATTCAGGGGGAAAGTTCACCGAATCCTCTAAAATTCGAAAGGCAGCCACTTTCTTAAAGGGGAATGCATTGCAGTGGTGGTCCACGCTTTTGATGCAAGGTAGAGCACCGTCAACATGGGTACAATTCAAGCAAATGTTTGCATCGAATTGATTGGCTAGTACCTTTGAGGTGGACATCATGACAGCTTGGAACAAGCTTGATGCTAAGGAATGCAAGAATTTAGAGCAATACAATAAGAAGTTTTGGAATGCATTGCTGCTCTTCACTTCTTATCATGCCCTACCCCTTCAGGAGCAAGTGGAAAAATATGTATGTGAGCTGCCCAAAGGAATCAGGGATTTTTGCATAAAATCCACGGTGTCTAGCATGTCTGAGCTCATAGAGATTGCTGCTACAGCCAATGCTTTGCTACGTGGAAAGGATTTGAGCTTCCAAGAGAGCGGGGAGAAGCCGAATAAAAAGTTGTTTAAGGCTGAGAAAAGGGGCATATCTGAAAACCAGCCTGAAAAGAGGCCAAAACAGCAAAGAAAGGGCTCGAAAACATTGGCACAATGTAGGGAATTGATGGCTGCAAATAAATGCTTTATTTGTGAACAGGAGGGTCATATTGCAAAGAACTGTCCCAATAGGCAGCAAGCTGCAAAATCAGAAAATTAGGGAGATCCTAAGAGTAAAAGGCCCAAAAGATCAGTGGGATTGGTGTCCAATGTTGTTAGTGATCAGCCCAATGATGATGCTACTGAGGTGTGCGGAGCATGGGCCAAAATTAGGGATCAACATGCATTGATCTTCTTTGATAATGATGCATGAGCCAACTTCATCTCTACTGACATGGCAGCCCGTCTAGGCATCTAATAGGATGAGATGGAAGCCATTGGGGAAGTTGCAATGGCATGCATGTAAGGGTCATGCAAAACCTGTCACACCACTCATTGAAAAGCTTCGGTTGCACATACAGGGATATATGGACAATGAAGAGTTTTACATTGCTCCACTTGAGGGTTGTGATGTGTTGCTTGGTATGCCATGGTGCCACCGTATGCATGCAATGATTGATTCATATGCAAAAGAGATCACTATTCAACATAAGGGAAAGACACTCACCCTTGATGTAAAGTTGAAAGGGGAATCTGTCCCTGTTGTATTTACAGCTGCTATTTCTAAAGTAATGAAAAATCATCTTTCAGCCTATTTAGTTTTTGCTAAGGTTAAGGATGATAGTGAGAATGTTAGGAATATGTCTAAATTAGAGAAGGATCGCATGTCATTTCTGAAAATGTATGCTGATTGTTTCTCTCAGTCACTTCCAGGGCAGCTACCACGTGAAAGACTCGAAGATCATGGCATAGACCTTATCCTTGGAAGTAGCCCTCCTAATAAACCACCCTATAGAGTCAGTGCAGCCCAACAGGAGGAGATTATGAGTCAGGTAAATGAGTTGTTAGAAAAAAGGTTGATTCAGCCCAGCTCATCTCCTTTCTGTTCTCCAGTGCTTTTGGTGCAGAAAAAGGATGGTTCATGGCGTATGTGCATTGACTATCGTGCTTTGAACAAGATCACGATAAAGAACCGCTTTCCAATCTGTCGGATCGATAATGTTATGGATAGATTGTAGGGGGCAGCAATATTCAACCGTATAGATTTGATAATTGGGTATCATCAGATACGTATTAGACTGGAAAATGTGCCTAAGACAGCTTTTAGGACATCTTTTGGGTTATATGAATTTCTTGTTATGCCTTTTGGACTTATGAATGCTCCTGTCACTTTTAATCGATTGATGGATCGCATCTTTCGGCCACATAGAGCATTTGTGGGTACTTTCTTTGATGACATGATTGTCTATTCAAAGAATGAGACGGAGCATAGAAAGCACTTAGACGTTGTTTTCAATGAGCTACGTAAGCATAGGCTGGTTATCAATGACAAGAAGAGTGAATTCTTTTTGCATGAAATCCACTTCTTGGGACATATTGTATCGGCTGATGGTATTCGTATGGACCCTGCTAAGGTTGAAGCAATACGTTCATGGCCAGCTTTGAAGAATGTTCATGAGATCTGCAGCTTCTTGGGTTTATGTTCTTACTATAGGAAGTATGTACGCGGGTTTGCTGAAATTGCATCTCCATTGCATGCTTTGCAAAAGAAAGATATGCCATTTAGACAGACAACAGTGGAAATTTCAGCATTTGAAAAGTTGAAGGAAAAGATGGCTTTAGATCTTGTGCTTGTGTTGCCTGATCTAAGGAAGTCATTTGTGGTTCAATGTGATGCATGTGGTAACAGCATTGGGGCTGTCCTTATGTAAGATGGCTCAGTTGTGGCTTATGAGAGCCGAATTCTCCACGGTGCAGAGAGGAATTTACAGGTTTATAAGAAAGAGCTCTTGGCTTTAATCGATGCACTGTCTACGTGGAAACATTATTTGTTGGGGGCTGATTTTACAGCGCAGACAAACCATCAGACTTTGAGGTACTTTCTGACGCAAACAAAGTTGTTAGAGAAGCATATGAGATGGGCAAATTTTCTCTCTATGTTTCATTTTCAGATTATACACATTGATGGTAAAAAGAATGTTGTGGCTGATGCACTGTCACGTAAGCCACAAATTTCAGCCGTCACTATGTTTTATCACACTGAGTTGGATGCCATGAAAGAGCAATATGCTGTTGATTCGGACTTTGCAAATGTTTATGATCAGCTTTGCAATGGCCAAAGGCATGAGCATTTTATGCTAAGAGATGGATTTTTGTTGATGCATGGACGACTGTGTCACAAAGCAGTTGAGGCCTAGAGTGATCATTGAAAGGCATGCTCCTCTGTATGCAGGACACAGAGGTATTGATGCCACAGTTAAGGCAGTGGAGCATTTCTTTTATTGGCCAGCTTTGAGGCATGATGTAGAGTAGTTTGTTAGGGCATGCATCATATGTCAGAAGGTAAAGCATGATAGGCAAAAGATGTCGAGCTTGTTGCAGCCCTTACCTATTCCAGATAGGCCTTGGCAGAGCATTGCTATGGACTTTATCTTTGAGCCTCCTAGGACAGCTACAGGGAATGATGGAATTTGGACTATTATTTGCAGGTTTAGCAAACAAGCCCATTTCATTCCAGTGAGGAAGAAGATAAAGGCTGATCATATGACACGATTATTTATCCAGCACATTTTCAAGTATCATGGTATTCTTAAGTCGATCATTACTGATCGAGACCCTCGGATGACCAGTCTATTGTGGAAGGGATTGTTAGAAAATATGGGTACCACGCTGAAATTCTCATCATCCTTTCATCCACAGACAGATGGTCAGTCTAAGGAAGCAAATTCCAGTGTGTTGGATCTTTTAAGGTGCTATGTTTCAGACAACAAGACACAGTGGGAGCAGTATTTGCCATTGATTGAGTTTGCATACAATAATACGGTGCATAGTTCCATTGGTAAGGCTCCATTTGAGGTGGTTGAGGGTGGCAAGAAGGTTCCATCTATTTTGCACACTAAGGATAAGATCTTTGAAGCTGATTGCTTTGTGGAAAGCTTGGATGCAGCCTATGCAAAGATAAAGTATGCACTTCAAAGGTCATAGGGCAAGCAAAAGCAGGCAGCTAATCGCCATAGACGTGCTATGCAATTTACAGAGGGTGATTATGTATTGTTGCGTTTCGAAAAGGCGAGGCTGAAAAAGATGAAGGGAAGAGAGAGGTTGTATCCGAAGTTAAGCATGAGATACTATGGGTCCTTTCAAGTGTTGGAAAATGTCAGCAATAAAGGCTAGTTTTTAGATATGCCTCTTTTCTCAGCCTTAAATAACTTTTTATTCAACTTCTCTCTGCTCTCTTGGAAACCCAAATCCTTTCCACGCAGCAAAGCATCAGCTGTAGCAGTAGTCTCTATGAGTTGAGACATGCTTGACACGGTGGATTTTATGCAAAAATCCTTGATTCCTTTGGGCAGCTCACATTCATATTTTTCCACTTGCTCATGAAGGGGTACGGCACGATAAGAAGTGATGGGCAGCAATGCATCCCAAAAATTCTTATTGTACTGCTCTAAATTCTTGCATTCCTTAGCATCAAGCTTGTTCCAAGCTGTCATGATGTCCACCTCAAAGGTACTAGTCAAACAATTCGATGCAAACATTTGCTTGAATTGTACCCATGTTGACGGTACTCTACCTTGCATGAAGAGCGTGGACCACCACTGCAATGCATTCCCCTTCAAGAACGTGGCTGCCTTTCGAATCTTAGAGGATTCGGTGAAGTTTCCCCTTGAATAGGCTGCATCAAATTGCTGAATGAAGGTCAAAGCTATCAGCCTATCTTGTGCACCACTGAAGGACTCAAACTTCACTACTTTTCCACCCTCATCATAGTCTTTTGCTTCCCCTTTGGGAGTAAAGTTGTCATACACAGGCTGTTGCAAAAAGGATGCATTTGCTGTATTTACATCATGACCAAGCCCAAATGAAGCATTTGGATGACCAGCAGTCATTCCTTGAGCCCCATAAGCATTCGGGAGTGCAGATGCATTGCCAAACATTCCACTTTGTGCCCTAGGCATCAAGCCAATGCTACCATACATAGGGTTTTGCACATTTCCAGCCATACTCGAAAACAATGGGCCTTGCACACCATGCATTGGCTGCTGCATATCATAGGGATATGTGCTATGCATTCCCGTATGCGGCCCTTGGCCAACCATTGCATGAAAAATCGTGCTACTGCCAAAGTATCCTGGCTACCCCATCATAGCATGCATGCCCGGCTGTCCAAAATCCATTGGATTGACACTTCCAAAATGGCCTTGCATTTGCATTCCTTGACCCATAGGTACCAACTATTTAGCTTCATTGGCCTCTTTAGGAGCTTCAAGTGAAGGATTTGGCACTACCTCCGGTGCATCTTGCTGTCGCGAAGGTGTAGAAGTTGACTTCTTCTTCTTGCCCTTGCTGTCCTTCTTCGGAGCATTCAAAAATCGGGCAAACTGAGGATCCTTTGCCAATTCAGCAAAGAGATTTGCTGCTATCCTCATCCGATTCTTGAACTGGTCATCAAATTCCTCTTCACTTTGTTGGTCATCTACCTCATGACGGCTTGAAGGCCCTGCATCTTGCCCAACAGCAACATTTTCAGCTTGTTGTCCATCATGAGAGCCTTGTCCAAGATTAGGCATTTCATTTCCTTCATTCCCATGAGAATGTCCATACTGAGAGGCATCATCACTGCTTGATTCCATCTCACTATATGAAGACATGTTGCTGTAATTTCTCAGCTAAGCACAAAAAATCAGCACTAGCACAAAGCTTTGGCTTGCAATCAGGTACCTCGGGCTCACCAAATCAAGAGATTGAGTGATTATCCCGGCAATGGAACCATGAAACCAGCCTTCCTTCTCGGATAGGTTGGTTTAACCTGATTAAGCACTTAATTACATCAACTAGCAAATGAACATAAACTGAAATGCTCACTTTACCTTCATAAACTTGAACAGTGGACATCCTGTTGGCCCCAAAACTAGTGCCCCTTTTGGTATTTCTTTAATTTCAATTGCTGATGGAAAAATTATAAGCCGAGATTTCACAATCTCCTTGGCTAATTCAAAAGCCCCTTGTTGTTCCAATAATTAGCAAAGCATTCGGGCAAATTGCCCCTTGATTTTCACCCAAGACTTGCTCTAATGGAACCCCAACTAGTCAAATGCTGCCCCAAATTCACAATAGATGGGCTGGCATCTGAAATCCTCACAATTCCACGAATTTTCGGTGCTGATTTCAGTGTACAATGCCTTTGACTAATGGCACGGGTCCCAAGGTGGCTGCTAAACCCTAATTACTACTGTAATTTAGGATTTACAGTAGTAAACTCTCTGCTGTCCACCAAATTTGGCTGTACTCTGATACTCATGGCTGAGAATTGTTGAGGATACTTGAGCATAGACTGGAGGAGATGAGAGAATGCTATAGAAAGAGAGAAAAATCAGCTGAAATGTATCTTCTAATTCGTAGCTCTGATGACAAATCTGATGGCGCCAACAGCTTTAAAAGGGGGGTAAAACACTAGTTCGGCTGCCGAGCCCTCCTCCTACCACCACCTCTCTTGAGGCAGAAGAGAAAACCTGCTGCCCCCTATCCTAGCGCAGCGTGCGATCAGTCGTCATCGCCTCTCAGAGCCAAATCTGATCACCTCCTCTCCCTCCACCAAGCTCCAAATGGCTGCCATTCAGCTTCTACCAGCCTCCAACAGCCTTCTCCCTAGTTGCATGGAAAAGTTTTGCCAAGTGGCAGCCTTCCTAATGCATTTTCAGCCATTAATTAATTTTTCAGAATTAATTAATTCTGAAAATTAATTTCAGCCCTTTTGACCATGCCCAAAATTAAACATGCCCATTTGCAATGAAATTGGCTAGGCCATTTGCAACTTGGAGGGCTTCCCAACCTCTGTTGATCCTTAGACTAGCATTAATTAATTAATCAATGCTAGTCCCTAGTGTCACCACTAACACTTAAATGGCCAAACAATTGTCCTAGGGTCCAACGTGGCACCAACTAACCACCGAAACCCAGTTGGCATAACTTAACACAACTTTTGCCTTTAACACCCACCGCATCCTTGGGGTCCTTGGCCCGTTCCCATGAAATAATTGCCATGTGCATCACATGTGCTAAACAACCTTGCAGATTTGATTAGTAACTTAATCAAATGTTACTAGGAAGATTAAAGTATCTCAAAATTTCACGTCCCTGTGACATCATTTGAGGATCTCGATCATTGAAGATCAACTTTGGCATACCCTGATACTAAAATATATGCTGCAAAATTAACCGTGTGATATGATTAGCCTTTATCTTCTTCCTCACCAAAATGAAATGGGCTTATTTGCTAAACTTGCAAATGATAGTCCATATCCATGTCATTCCTCGTAGGTGTCCTAGGAAGCTCATAAGTGAAATCCATACCAATGCTTTGCCAAGGCTTGTCTAGAATAGGCAAGGGCTGGAACAAACGTGGCATCTTTTGCCTATCATGCTTTATTACACACACAGAGTTGGAATGGAAAAGGTGGCCTGAAACTAGAGTTTTCACTTTCCTGTCCGGAAACGTTTTGAGCTGTTTCGTTGTGCCATTTTGGGAAGCTGAAATGGCATTTCTGGCAATAAAACAGGCATCTGCGGCTGCTCCACACATCGTTGGTAATGGGATTTGGTCACACATCATTGGTCAGGGGATTTGGTCATATAACTCTGCAACTGCTCTATACATCATCAGTCATGGTCTTTCTGATCCTTCAAATTTGCTCATCCTGTAAAGCAAGAATGCCCATGGATTGCATTATTATATTCAATTGTAACCTGTCAACTGTTGCTTTAAATAGATAAAATACTGGATGACGGTGTCCTTCATGACTTGCAATGCCGGGTGAAAACAGTTGGTGACTTACACAGTTATCAGCTGTATTTTCTTCTCAAATGATTTCAAGGATATGAAGGTGCTTATAGATGCTTTTGAGTTGTTTCATTCAGCAATGGGCTGCATACACACTTCACTAAGTCAAAGTTGCTCCCTTTGCAAACATACGATTGGCACCAGCTCTTGTTTGTTCTGTGATCTAGTAATTCTATTAACTGGAACATGTCTCCAAGAAAGCAAACTCAATGGATGCTCAGAAAATTGAAATTTGACTGCAGGAAGTTGTCCACTTGGTGTTTATATGCTCATTCTAGACACTTGAATTTTAGATTGTGAGGATTTGTTTTTCCACTATTTCTAATGTTAGAGTTGAAAGAACCCCTCAATTGAGGGCTACCTCAAAGGACTTTTGTACGTGTTGTTTGATGTGAAACATCATTGGATATTGCAGAAGTTGTTTGACATGCCAACTCTTATACGTATTGAAACTGTTCTTGAATAAAGGATTAGCTTATTTTGCAGATAAATTTCGTGAAATCTACAATTTTGCTTTTGGCTGGGCCAAGGAAAAGGTGAGTCTTGTCTATTTTGGAATTTTCTAAGGTCTGGGATAGTATTTTAATACCAGTTCTGTCTGATAGCAAGTTCTTCTGTGGCGAGAATAATATATCTGGATGCTTGTCAGAAATACCATGTTGTGGCATTTTTCTTTTCAGTTTGTGAATCAAGTTCTTCTCTGCAGCTTGCCTAACATTTAGTCATATTAACTTCGTTTTACAGGGCCAGAAGTCATTAGCTCTTGACACAGCAATTGGAATGTGGCAGCTACTATTTGCTGAATGTCAGTGGCCTCTGGTCGATCAGTGGTGCCAGTTTTTGCAGGTTCGTGTGGCAAAATGTTTGATTCAGTGCAATGTATGTGAAGTAGTCGGATTCTGGACAATATATTGTGTGTCCTTTCAGTCTGGTATGCCTATTGTCTGCAGACCCAAAGTTTAGCAATTTCCTGGGATCTGTGAAGAGCTGCTGTCTACCTTTTCTTTGTATCCTTGTCCTATTCCTGATCTGAAATTGTGTTCTCTATAATGGCCCTGCTTGCAAGCCTGTTGCTGGGGACTTGAACAACATTGATGTTTTTTAGTGTGGCTTGGAGTTTAATAGTATGCAAATGAACATACGAACACTTTGACCTTTAGAATTACCACCATTTTAGTTGGCAGTCTGATTCAATGCCTTTAGTTACGAGTAGGTCTGATATTGCAGCTGATGAAGATCTTCTTAGATTGTGCTTGTGGGGATAATGAGGGCATCTTTGCTTGATGTAATAAGTATGCTAAGCTGCATTACAAGTTGGCATCATCAAATCCACAGACTCTTCCACTTCTATATGTTAGGGATGGACCGGCCCCTTGTTGAAACATTATCATTGTATGAGGGTCCAAGTGTCATCCTGTCATATAGAGCTGATGTTGTCTCATTTGCCGTGGAAAGAGCCTAATGCTTGCTTGTGCTCATTGCAAGTGCTTCTGTGAAACATGATCTGGATTTAAGATATGTATCAAATAATTCCTCTTCTCAGTCATTGGTGGAGCTGCAGAGTGAATGCTTATTACCCGTTCCCATTCTTGAAAGTGATAACTTTTCTGTCATCTTTTGAACTTCAGTATTGGTTAAAAAGACCAAATGCTTGTCAAGGATTTTGTTCTTGGTTGCTATTTTGGTGAGTTTTGGCATTATGTCTGATGTTTGCAGGCCAAGCATAACAAAGCTATCTCAAAGGATACATGGTCTCAATTACTGGAATTTTCGAGGGTCAGCCTGTCTAAAATTTCGTTCTGGTTTCATTTAAAGCTAGTTTCCAGTTCAGGACACAATATAGTTTTTGGTGGGGCTTTTAACAACTTGTACAGAAAAGTATCAAGAAACAAAAAGGGCGCAGCAAGTTTGTCAAATGCGTCAGTCATTACATATGCTGAATACTGAATTGCTTTTTACAGGTCATCGATCCAAATTTGTCAAATTATGATGCTGAGGGTGCCTGGCCATACCTGATAGACGAGTTTGTTGAATATTTGGCAGAAGCTGGAATGGCAAACAACAAAGGGGGCTAACAAGATCAGTGAACTTGATGAACACGTTCTGATAAAACAAGTGTGTAGCAGTTACAAAATAAGCACGTAACAATTTTCAGGGACGGCTATGGTTGATGGGTGCGGGCAGGAAACGCCGGAGGAAGAGAGCACAACCCAAGCTGTCAGGATGCAGATATTCTAACAGCATAGAGTTACCCAGTAAATGTTCGCACAGTAAGGGACTCACAACATTGACTACATAGGGACAATTTCTCTCTCTCTCTCTCTCTCTCTCCCCCGCGGGTAACAGATATCTGTATTAATGATGCATTATCGAATGTACAAATACTAAGGATCAGAAAGAGTGATTGAAGGGATGGCAGCAGGCCAGGAAGGTAGATTAGGCCTGGTAAGAATCTCTCTCTCTTTCTCTCTCTGTGGGTGTGTGTATATCTCGAGCTCTCCTAAGATACCCTCAGCGTTAGATTACTGGAGGCTTGCTATTTATAAAATTCATTGTGGGAAAGGTCCAGAGATTTCATGAGCCAGCATTTTACTTGTTTGGACGTACGGTACTAACCTGATGTACAGTCCTAGCCTTCACATAAGTTACTGGAGGCATGGAAAATTGGTTTTTGAGGTGTCTGATTTCTGATTCCCCCACTAATGCCCATCTGTCCGATTCATGTCAAATTCTTTGCGACATTTGTGTCTTGGAAGATTGCTAGTATGGGATCAGTTAGTGACTGTCGCGCGTAATCAAATCAGCAAGAGTTTTAGTCAATGAGCAGCCTAAAGCGACATCCATTAATTAGATAGATCCAAAATTCTGATGACGTTTTCTCACCAAACTACGAGTGCCTTACTGGAAAAAAGCACACGTAATGCCATATGTTTTTCCATGTCAAGCATGCAGTGGATTGTCATGTGCAATCTAAAATGAGGCAATCCTTTGAATATCATCGAGTTTTACATGTCCATCACAAGACGTGCGATTTAAAATGGGGTGACCTTCAAGTGGGATGAACTTCGCTTTTTGCATGTCCATGTTGAATGAAATGGCCTACACAAGCCATGTGCATTCTAAAGCGAGGCAATCTTTAAGGTTCTTGGAGCAAAAGGCAACCAAAGAGGAACACATAGCAACAAGCGGATGTGAGTGCCTTACGGTTTTCACAATAAATCTACCCATCCCTCTAGTCCCCTCATCTAAGACTAAGAGACCCTTGCAACTATAATATTTTGTTATGGCATGCAAAAGACAGCCACAAGAACTTTACACTAGGTAGGTTGATGTCCTCTCAATGTTTACCCTTGATCTAAAGGGCCATTATTGGAGAAGTTTTGCACAAGCAACACAATAATGTGTACATCCTTTCATAATTTATTCGTGCAAACAATATCTTTTCTTTTTAGCTCTAGATTGTACACAAAAATGTATTCATATTGATTAAAAATGGGTGGTAGTAGCTAGCATAGTTGAAGTCTTGGTGAAGGGCAATTGTGCCCGCCTATTCTCTTTGCAATTTGTTTTTAACTAGGTCATCGAAGTACTTGGTAGTTTCGAATTGATTATTTATTATTGTAGTTTAAACATGTATACATGTGATTGAACATACATGCACTTGTATGTATACATGTGGGCAAACACACCCTAGGTTAGACTAAGGATAATCTCATGCAAAACTCTAGGCAAGCTATCAACGCGACAAGTGTATGGATCTAGTTAAATGATGCATTATTGTTGAGTAATATCTTAAAAGTTGGCATTCAAACTATGGGCATTAGTTTGCTTACATCAACACTTGCTTTGATATTCATTAAATAATTGTGGTAGTATAATTATCTTTGTTTCTTCATATGAATATACTTTTACTCGAGCACCATGGCAATGTAAGTACATAAATTTTACAAGTGAATATGAGATCAATTTAGGTGGTCCAAATGTGCAATTTAAGGGTCATGACACGGTCATAGGTCACATGAGTATGCACCAATCCAAGCCTTGTTTGGTAAGTGGTGATTAGGAGCAATTGTGGATGAAAAGCAATGTAATAAGAGGAGCCACTATTAGTTATTTTGTGTGCTATTTCAAGTCCTCTAATGCCTTTACAAAAGCTCTACAATGGTTTGACTGGTTGGTTAGTTGATGACTTGACTAAATTATGAAATTGTTTTAAGAATGCCTATAGCACAAAGTCATAGCGATGGTATATATTGCTTGCGAGAAAAGTTAGATTAAAAAATAGCAAAATACTAGTTGGGTTATGTAGCTTGCATGAAGTAATTGGATGTGACATTGGGACCCTAAATCCATGCCATGTTTTTAAAATATAAATCTTGTCACTCGTAAAAGGCATTGATGAAAATGAAGTGGATTGATTAGTGGGATAATGCACTTCAATAATTTTGTGTTCTATTGCAAAAGGTTACTTGAGGGAATGTTAGTTATTGGACCTAAGGTGCCACTCTTGAATTTTCTTCATGTGAGGAATGCCTTTTGAGCTTTCTTTTTATGAAAATAATCGAGACCACTTCTATGACAAACGTCACAAATAATCAACTCATTGTGATTGGTTTTTTTCTTCCCCTTGAATTTGGATTTGGTATAGAGGGCTTCATGCTTAGGCATTGCATTGAGTTATTGCTCAACCTACAATCTTTTCTTTTAAAAGATATGCTTTAACTTCATCTAGCCCAAGAAAGAGCATATTGGTATGAGTGGTGACCACATGGTCATACTCTTTCGGTAGCAACTTAAGCAAGACACTTAGAAAAATGACCTCTTCCACTTTGAGCTCATTTTGTAGAGGTTGAGTTACTAAGCGTCACAATAAAAGATTGAGATGGTGTTAAGTTCACAAGCCTTTGTAGGTTTTTGTGATTTAGGATATAGCTTGCATCAAGATCGAAAATCGTAACCTAGTAGGTTGTAATTTGAAATTTTCACCCTAATTGGAATCATTTCGCTAGTAATTGTAATCAATTTTGGTTGACCATACGACCTGGACCTTTTCCATTGGTCGTATGGTCAACCAAAATTGATTACAATTACCAGCGAAATGATTCCAATTAGGGTGAAAAGATGAGAAAAAAAGGAAATCAATTAGGCCCGCATCGCAACCAATGACCTATTTGTATGTAATTTACAAAAACTTGTGTTGGTTGATGATTGATGGCTCATAATCTTGCTAAAAAATGGATGGATGTCTGAGCGATGTAAAGAGTTAGAGATGCTAGGGGTTTCATTTCTTATTTGAGACATTGAATGGGCAATCTAAAGTTGAAGCTTTTGGATTGAGCTTTAGAGAATTTGTTGAGTTTTCATTGCACTATTACATTCATCCACATGATGCATATGAGTTCCATCCAACAAATTTGATGATAGCTTGAGTTGTCATCTTTAATTGTGCATGCAACTACTTGAGTTGCTTCCCATGGCTTTTTCCCTTTCTTGTCAGCAATATTGCAATCCTTTTTTCATGAGAATCAACTTGATCCGGTCAAGTGTGAAATGTGTACCCCTTGAAGAAAATTGACTTATATTAGTAATAATTCCAAAAATAAAAATGTTTATAGAGTGGCTTGTTAGTTGATAAATTTTGAGTTAATGGAGTACCCTTAAAATAGAAGCATAATGGTTGAACTAGATAGAGAATTGGAGTAGCTTCACAAAGTGAAATGGCAAGTGAACTAGGATAGCTATCATCACGCCATACCATAATGGCATAAATAGCACAGAGGAGACGACCCTTTCACTGTGAGATATAACCATGAGCAATAATATTGCTAAGACACTAGCACGTGATAGGAGTCAAGAAACTCTTGATCAAGCTTTTCCATTGTAGAGTGGATTTACTTGTAGTCATCAATGTAGTAGAGCATTGCTTCTCTCTAGAGATATACCCCATTGGGCCAAGTTGATAGAGCTAATTGTACGAGGTAGTTGATGGCATGATGAATAGTGTAGTTGGAAATTATGTGAATAGCAAGAGCACCTTAGATTTGAACATGGTGAATAGGATAGTTCACTTTGAACATAGTGAGCAATAGTTAATGGCACTAGATTTGAGTTTGATTTAGTAGTAAGAGGTAGACCTCTTCAAAGTGATTCTTGGGTAAAAATCGATACATTCTCAAGCATCTTTTATCTCGTTCACTTTCTTGACACATGGTCATGGTAGCCATTGTAGTCTGAGTTGTATTGCTTTGTTGAAAGAAGTAAAGTCCTAATAACATAGGGAAGCATTAATAATCGCAATTGCAAGTCATGAATAGTAGGGAGAACAACCCATACTGAATGAATATTAGTTTATTTTGAGCATATAGAGAGGAGAAACAACTCATTACTACTGAAGATGATACACTGGGAGGTATTGGATCATTAAGAAATGGCATAATAGGAGTACGTCACACTCTTAAGCTCACAATGAGTAGCAAAGACTTAAGCTTTTCTTCCACCTCCAATGCCACGATAGCAACTCACTCTTGGAAGAGTGGCAATAAGGATCCATCTTGTAAGGTGCCTTTATAAAATCTTCGCACCTTGTGGTTTTGGTAGGTGTTATCTCACCTAAGTGTTTTCTAGATAGATTTCCCTAATTAAGTGGACCTGGTAGGTGAAAGGTGGGTTGTTCCTAAGGGTGCATTGGGTATAGAGAGACTCTCCGCCCTCTATGCATTATGTTTTTGGTTACAGATGCAAGAGAGTCTTTCACTTATGATGAGGCTATGCGCAAGGGTGACAGTCACTCCTAGGAGAGGGCTCTGCAGTCTGAGATCGACTCCTTGCAAAAGAATAAGACTTGGGATTTGGTTGCCTTGCCTAAGGGCAAGAAGGCTTTGCCATGCAAGTGGGTGTACAATCTGAAAAGTACCCCTGGACACCCCAAGCCGGCATACAAGGCTAGATTGGTAGCAAAGGGTTTTAAGCAGGAGCATGGTGTAGACTTTGATGAGGTCTTTTCTCCTATGGTTAAGATGACCACCCTGCACTTGGTCTTGGCTTTGGTTGCTCAGCTTGACTTAGATCTATATCAGATGGATGTCAAGACGGCTTTCTTACATGGGGACTTACATGATGAGATCTATATGGAGCAGCCTAAGGGCTTTGCAAAACCTAGCAGGGAGCACCTAGTGTGCAAGTTGAAGAAAAGTCTTTATGGCTTGAAGCAGGCACCTAGGGAATGGTATCATAAGTTTGATGCCTTTATGCAGTCACAGGGCTACAGCAGGAGTGCTATGGATCCGTGTCTTTACACGAAGAAAGCCTGTGATGGTTCATTGCTTATTTTGGTACTCTATGTGGATGATATGCTGATAGTAGGGAAAGCTCATGATGAGCTAGATGCTCTTAAATCTCAGCTGAAGAAAAGCTTTGAGATGAAGGATTTGGGACAGGCCTCTCACATACTTGGTATGCGCATTAGACGCGACAGGCATCAGGGACTCCTCTACTTGTCACAGAGGGAGTATATTCATAAAGTCCTTGAGCGCTTCCGCATGCAGGACGTAAAGCCTATTGGCTATCCATTGCCTTCTTATGTGAAGGTATCACAGGCCAATTGTCCGCAAACAGATGAGCAGAGGGCCGAGATGGCCCAGATCCCTTATGCTTCAGTCGTGGGCAGTTTGATGTATGCCATGATAGCCACGCGTCTAGATATTGCCTTTGCAGTTGGTGTTGTGGCACACTATATGGCTACACCTGGCAAAAAACATTGGGATGCCGTGAAGGGTATCATGAGGTACCTGAAGGGCACAACAGATATGTGTATTTGCTATGGCAGCCAGGATACAGGGGTTGTGGGGTACACTGACTCCGATTATGCAGGACATGCAGATAGTAGGAAGTCCACTTCTGGCTAGGTATTCACCTATGCTAGAGGTGATGTCTCTTGGATGTCCAGAGTTCAGAAGTGTACGGCTTTGTCTACCACTGAGGCCGAGTATGTTGCAGCCACTGAGGCTTTCAAGGAGGCCATATGGCTAGGCCATCTAGTTGATGACCTTGGGATTGATGCTATACCTACATTGCATTCGGATTCTATGAGTGCCATTCAGTTGGCTAAGAATCCGGTCTTCCATGCGAAGACGAAACACATTGAGGTGAGGTATCACTTCATACGTGGTGTCGTGGAGGACAAGTCTGTTGACCTTGTCAAGATCTCCCCACTGACAAGAATCCTGCAGATCTGCTCACGAAAAGCCTCACTACTGAGCGCTTTGCCTTCCTCAAGAGATTAATGGGCGTTGGATGAGATGTTGCCTTTCCTCATCCCTCGTACCTATGTACAGTTGTACTGTCTTTTTCTTTTATTTTCTCTCTCACTGGGGCAGATTCGCCTTTAAGTGGGAGGTTGTTTGGGTAAAGGCACCTCCGTCGTGCTGCCCCGTGTATTACTACACTGGCAGTACCCACCACTGCACACTGTAGGTGGCGGGCGCCCGTCACGTCACTTTATTCTTTACATTCATTTTAGTGACTAGTAAATAAAGGAAGGCCCGGTCACACATTGTGACTGTTGGAGTTCCCATTTCTTGTCTCTCTCTTTCTTGCTCTTGCTCTCCTGCCATAGCTCGCGTGCAAGCTTCGATCCTTCTCACCTTTCACATGGTAAGTCACGTAGCAAGTCTTGTGGGAGAAATGCTAATGTGACATGTCATTATTGCGGCAAGAAGGGTCATATACGCCCATAATGTCATGAGTTGCTCAATCAGAAGCGCAAAGAGAAGGGGAAGACAAAGCACATGAAAAGTCCTTTGATCACAACATGGTACCTGCAAAATCCAATGTGAAAATCGAGGAAATAATGTCATGTAGACTAATGACTCCGATGGGGCGTACATACTAGTAGCTAGTTCCTATGATGCTACACCATTGATCAAGGTTCACTTTATGTATGTGCAATGCTGGCTTTTGGATTTTGGTGCTTCATTTCATGTTACACCATGCCATGAGTAGTTTCACTCCTACCACATTGTCTCTGGTTCAGTTCGCTTGGGTGATGACCAGTCACTTGCTATTGTTGGCATTGGAGATGCACGATTGTAGTTCTCTACTGGTAGTACTTTATTGTTACAGGATGTACATCATGTATTTGCACCTACACACAGTCTGATGTCTGTAGGCTTGATGATGTTGAGTTTCATGTCTCTTTTGGGGATTTTACCTGGAAGATCACAGGTAGCAGACTTTGCTTGCTAGAGGTGCCAAGGTTGGCATCCTCTATCCTCTTGTAGTTGATGGGTCCTCTGTTGACCATGTTTTGTCAATGGGTTCCATCCCACATGTATCTCTTTGGCATGCCCATTTGGGCCACATGTCCTTGAAGGGAATGAAAATGCTTTCTAGTTTGTAGTACTTACCACCCCTTGACTATGCATATTTTGATTCATGTGAGAATCATCTTTATGGCAGACAAACTAGGAATATGCATAAGAAGTCTGGTAGAACATACATGAGTGAGCCCTTGGCATTTGTACATTCATATGTCTATGGGCCCATGCCTTGTCTGGTGCAAAGTATTTTGTGATGTTTATTGAATATTTTTCGTGTAAAGTTTGGGCTTATCCCATTAAGCTTAAGTCAAATGTCTTGGCTGTGTTTCATAGATGGCTTGCATTGGTTGAGAACCAGACATACCTTAGGACTGACAATGGGGGAGAATATGTGTCACATGCCTTTGAGCAGCTATGTGACGAGAGGGGTATTAAGCATCAGTTGGCCGCCCCCTATACCCCACCCCCAAAATGGTTTGGCTGAGTGGATAAATAGAACCATCCAAGAGCGTGTACGTAGTATGCTTAGCCATACAGGCCTACCATAGAGCTTTTGGACTGAGGCAGTCAGTACAACTGTGCATATCATAAATAGATCACCTTCTAATGGTTTGGATTTCCAGGTTGTAGAGGAGGTATGGATTGGGAAACCTCCGTCTTATGCACATGTACGTGTCTTTGGATGTGAGGCATAGTAAGCTGGATCCTAAGAGTGTCAAATGCATTTTCCTTGGCTATGGAGATACATGCGAGATGAGTTACTACCTTTGGGATCTGCATGTACGAAAAGTCATCCACAGCCATGATGTAGTTTTCCATGAAGACAAGATGCATAAGCAGCCTAAAAATGTGGTAGAGATACGCAGGGTTATATTCCAAGAGGAGCCACGTGCTCGTGCACAACCAGTTGGATAGCCTGTAACAGTAGTTGGTACACATGGCCAGGGTGTTGGACACGATGTTGGACATGCAACAGAGCCTGCAGTGAGACGGTCTACTAGAGGTAGACATTCATCTGATAGATTTGAGCCCTCGATGCATTATGCCTTAGTTACAGATGTAGGAGAGCCTTTCACCTATGATGAGGCTATGTGTAGGGGTTACAGTCACTCCTGGGAGAGGGCTATGCAGTTTGAGATGGACTCCCTGCATAAGAATATTACTTGGGATTTGGTTGAATTGCCTAAGGGCAAGAAGTCTTTATTGTGCAAATGGGTGTACAAGCTGAAAAGTACCCTTAGAAACCCCAAACCGGCTTATAAGGCAAGACTTGTTGCTAAGGGTTTTAAACAGGAGCATGGAGTTGACTTTGATGAAGTCTTTTCTCCTGTGGTTAAGATGACCACCCTGCGCTTAGTTTTGACCTTAGTTGGCGCAGCTTGACTTGGACATGTATTAGATGGATGTCAAGACTGCATTCTTGCATGGAGATTTGCATGATGAGATTTACATGGAGTAGCCTAAGGGCTTTGCAGAACTTGGCATGGAGCACCTAGTGTGCAAGTTGAAGAAAAGTCTTGTTGATATTTCAATAGTAGGGTCAAATTGTTGAGAGGATAATTTCATTCCATCATGATATCATGAACATCCTATTGGTGCATTACGAAATTTTTCATTTCACGGACTCGTCAAATGTCCTACATGTTTCAATGTTATATTCCTCTAGACAATTTTTCGGCTAGTGTTAACATCCACCAACGGCTTGCGTAAATTATAATCACATGATTGAGGATGGTTGGTGTTAGCATTTGCATTCTAGCTTTGCATGTCTTTTATCTAGACCATTGTGATTGATTTCTAGTCTCTACTTGCAAATGCACTTCTGCATACAAAAAACCATTAGTTACACAACTTTGCTTGATGGTTGGTGTTGGCATTTGCATTCTAGCTTTGCGTGTCTTTTGTTGTCTAGACCATTGTGGTCAATTTGTAATCCTTGCTCACAGTCTATGTGTACAAGAAAACCATTACTATTTGCATCACCATAGAAGAGTTACAAAACTTTGCCTATTGTTGTGTATAATATAGGCATATATTTTATGTGCCTACTACATTGATGTCAACTTATGCAAAAATGTTACAAAGGTAGGACAACTTCTATGGGTACTAGATCCATATTAAATTGAACTAATGGATGAGTGGAAACATGTCATTAGTTGATTCTAATATACTAAAAGTGAGATGAGTCTAAAGGCATGTTTCTACAATGCCCACCATGAGTGGACAAATGCAGAGCAACGCAAAGCTCAGAAATAGGGGATAAAATTATTGTTCATGGTCAATCACTTGCCATGTTATGTATCATAGTGCCCATTGTGAGTGGACAGATGCAGAGTAACACAAAGCTTAAAAATAAGGGATAACATTATTGTTCATGGTCAATCACTTGCCATATCATGTATCAAAGCAACTAAAGCTTGGATATTAAGGCTACACACTTAGAGAGACACATACAAAATAAATTAATTTGGAAATCACCTATATAGGGTTCTTTAATGACCTTTATTAGGATTTAAATGATTTAGAGACTACATGGGATATGAGAAATAAATCAACTACAGAATTTATTTAGTGAGAAAATATCAATGGTTCTTTTGTGTTTGGATGTGGAATAAATAACTTATGTAAAAGATAGAAAAAGTAACAGACTTCTCACAAATTTTTGGAAAATATGGTTTCTAGGACTGTTAGGAAAGATGCATTACTTGAAAAACTTTGGTTGTGATTTATACTATGAAATATTCTAAATTTAGTATGTACGCCAAATGTCGAACAGAATTCATTCGCATCATGCTCCCCTAAGGATCTCATTGGGGCTCTTGGATCCAAGCTGATTTTTACCTATCTACGAGCATTTGGACCAACATCTAGGTAGGAGCTCACATATGTAAGGTTCCCCCTTATGGTGGCGAGAACTAAAGGACTCTGATTGATTTTGGTAATGCTTTCTAACCAGTCCTAGTATAGAGGAAAAATTTGAATGAATACAATGTGATGGGCAACACGAGCCCGGGTTTATGTGGGCAAGGTGATAGTCTTGTTATCTACTTTCATGTACTTATCTAATGGAAAGTATAACAAACCCTATGTAAGATTTAGTTAATCAAGATGATTTTAATTATCATAGAATGTTCACAAAATGCTCTACCTAGAAAATTAAAATATGCCAAGTGCATGCATGGAAAGTGAGTGAGCACCTCCCCCATTGAGGTACCTAATGGACAGGTGGACTCAATTTGTCGGGTGCTTTTCCACTAATGGAGAGTAGGATCAAAGGGACTAATTGAAGACTTCATATGGTCATTGTCTTAAATCCTATTTAAGCACCATTTTCAAGAGCTACAACTAAGTTTTTGCCTTATGAGCAAAGAGGCTGAGCTCCCCCTTGTCTCATTGTCTTTGAAGGAAATGTAGCAATTAGTCCCCTCTCAATCTCAACTCAACTAATTACAATGTGATCATCATGTCTAGGCACTAGGATGCTATTAAGATTGCTAGGTCAATAAGTTCTCTTTGGTCAATCCTTGTGGGTCAAGGCCAAGCACTTCGTTGTAGGGTAGATCCAAGGGCATCTAGTTGGAAAAATCCAAACATTTTGGTAGAATCCGAATGGCAATGACTAAAATTGGACCCTAAGCGACTACTAGAGGCTACCCCTAGGCCCAAGCTTATTAGCAGGTAATTTACAACTAGCTAAAGCTAGAATTAGAGCAACTCACAAGAACAATGCTAGGATGATGGCTATATTCTTACTGAAGTAAGTCATCTCTCAATTTGAATGCCCCATTAAGATCATCAAAGACCAAGGAACTCATTCATGGATGAAGTTGATTGAATATCTCCTATCTATGCTCCGAGTCATATGTTGAAATTTCGATGTTTCTAGTCATACACTAAATATCTCTATCTATGTTACTAGTCATTGAGATCATCAATTAATAAGGAACTCACTTCGTGGATGAATCTAATTAAATATTATTCTATCTAACTTCTTGAACATTGATATTATTAATGACCAGGGAACTCACTCCATGGATGAAATTAGTTGAATATCTCGTATCTACATTCCTAGTCATACATTGGAAATCATCTCCATACTATCCTCAAGCCAATGGTGGCTGAGCAGAATCGATGAACAAAATGTTGATAAAGGTTGTTACCAAAACTTTCTCTACCTCTGGAATAAATTGGGATACCAAATACATGGTTACTTTATAGGCTTACCAAACAACATAGAAGAAAACCACTTTGCAAACCCAATTCAACTTACATATGGGACCAATGCCATAATGGCTATAGATTTCCCTATCCCTAGTTTACATATGGTGGTCCAAGAGTAATGGGAGGGCACCAAATCTTGGGCTAGTAGCCTGGTTGAACTTGAGCACATAACCAATCCATGGCTCTTAGCCATGCAAATTACTAGGAAGGCTTGGAAAAAATGAAATTTAGAGGCTTTAGACCCTATAGTGTTTGTGCCAACAATAGAATCAGCAATGTGGAACTAGAAACCCTCGAAAAGGGAAAGTACAAGATAGTTAAACAAGAGTAGAATTAAGAAATGTTGTCTCCTAGGGCATTACATGCATGAATTCCCCACGAATGATCCTCACATCCCTATCAAAACCATCATAGTTAGCATAACAAAGTTGGTATGAGCAATTCAAGCCACATGCTCAACTCAACTATTTGTCTCAGTCAAGTCATTCATTTCATAAGTCGTAGACCAAAAACTTGCATTGTTGTGTTAGGGTCATCAATTTGGACTTTGAAGAGGAACCTATCATTCCTCCTACATGCATTTGAGTTAGATTGACTACAACCCAAGAAGTTAATGCCAATGCCCTCATGTGGATGAAGGCTTCGACTTGAATATCTCATCTTATTACTTTTGGGATAAGGTTGGTCAGCCATGTTAATGCCCATTGATACAAAACTCGATCTCTATAAGGTAAAACCATACTTACTAGGGGCATGAAAGCTAATGGTCATAGTAGAGACTAAAAGCATCCATATCCTCTTTTATATTCTTCCAAATTGTAAAGATGTGAAGAGAGAGAGAGAGAGAGAGAGAGAGAGAGAGAGAGAGAGAGAGAGAGAGAGAGAGAGAGAGAGAGAGAGAGAGAAAGAGAGGGATACTATTGGGATGCCCATGCAACCTATCAAGTCAAAATGAAATGTTGACTATGTTGGTAGATGCATCCATTTGACCACGTCTTTGACTAGCAAAGGGGTGACATCTTACTACGTAAAATTTTGGATGTGCAAGAAAAATTTATACCAATTGGCAAATCTAAACCAAATATGAAAAACGAAAAAAATGTATGTTATTAGTGGAGACCAAAGAATGAATCCAAGGTGGTGCCACTCACATCCTAACCACCCAAGGCTTCCAAATCCAAGGAGATTCAAGACAAATACGAAGTAGAGATGTTCAAGTGCCTTGTGGGAAAGCATTGCTTAAGGTGCGAGGTTACTACCAAGGTAACTCTCAATTTTGGGTTTCCAAACATGCCCTCCTCGTTACCCATACACTTTTACTAGCAAACATTCAAACTTTTTCTTAAGAAATACTAGAATGAGTCAATATCCAAAACCATGCTTTGCAAGACCGTTGTAGCTTCTCGAGAATCACCATAGATGGCTCTAGCATACTACAAATCCTCTTATTAACATAAATATGGCAGCCATTAGCCTTTTTCATATTGTTTCCATATACGTGATTTTCCCACCACATGTCTAGATTGAAGATCATGAAGTATTTGAGGTTGAAGACTCTATGATCTCTCGAGTTCAATTGGAAAACCTTGTTTGCTGGAAAGGATATGACATCAATGATCGCACTTGGGAACCTGCAGAATATCTCCAAAGAGCACCTCTCAAAGTTACAGAATTTCACAAGAGGAATCCAACAAAACTTGGACCAAACCACCAAGCCACTACTTGTGGAACTTGTTGTAAGAGGAGGGGGTGATGTCATGGACATGCCGTGATCAAGTGTACAAATTAATTCTTGCTCATGCCATATGAATCCACACCCCATGCAAATGCACCCTTAACAAGACATCCTTGAGCCAACTATGTGAACCCATGCTTGCCATGTCCTCATAGAATCTTCTAGAAGATATGCCATGTCATTGCCTATATCATAGATAATGTCATCATAGAACCTTCTAGAAGATATGCCATATCATCCCTTGCATCATCGATGATGTCATCATGGAGCATTCTAGAACATCTTTAGTTACTCTCCAACACCTACAAAAGGAGGGGCTTTCCATAGAGCTCCTTAGTCTTGCCAATGCTAGTCTTGGGAGCTCAAGGAGTCGAGACCTCCAAGTAAGTAACTTTGGGTTCTAGTTTTAGTTCTTGTCTAGTCATAGTATCTAGTCTTGTCTTATTTTCCATTATACTCATGTTGTCTTGTCACCTTGTAATCTCATACTACGAGATCTTATCTAGTACTTTCTTCTATCTTGTTCATCCCCGTTGAGAGAGATCTTGTAATTCTAATATCTTGTATCCATACCTACAGTCCTAGGTTGTGAGATCCTTCATATCCTATCGAGTCCTATTGTTTGGTCTCAAGTTGTGGGATTTTCCATATATTGTCAAGTTATCATTGTACCTTGTGCCCTTAAGTGGGATTATCTTATAGCTAGAATTCTTGTAACAAATCTTGCATCTAGTCTAGTCTCTCAAGCATAATCTAGTGCTCCCATAACAGTTTGACAAATGTCCCACCAATAATAACCTTCAAAGAATTCTTTGGTATGCACCCACTCTCAGATCAAAACAAGTGTGCCCTTGGAGAGTAACCTAAGCCTGTAAAACCTAGTATGATGTATAAATGAAAGGACCTTTTTTCTATCACTACTTACCATTCGCACTAGAAGTGCATGCCAATATTGACCAATCTATCAATGCAAACTTGTAGTGATAACATCCCTCATTTAATGCATTTGATATTCCACAAAAGGAAAAATTTACCCACCTCGACAAAGAGAGTAGTGCAACAAGGGCTACAAAAACAAAGGGACTACTATAGTGCTAATAGCCAAAGACAATCACTGATCAAAAGATGACAAAAAGAAAAATAAGTTTTAGCTGTGTAGTGCTTTGCCTTACTGGAACCCTTGCTAGGGCATATGAAAGGATGGATATGGGCATTTCTAGTGATGAGATCTTCAAAGTCATCTTCCATTGGTAAACCACATGGGAGGACTATAAACACATTTTCCCAAAGAACATTCTGATCCTAGAAGAGTTTCTAAATACTTTAATGGAAACAAATACACAATGGTACACTTATTCTAGCTTACACACTGACCAATAAAATAAAGGATCAAATTGAGATCACTAAGCTCAAACAAAAAAGTAACTCACAATGTCCATTATTGAGAAGGAAGTATGCACATCAAGTCAAGTTTTCTTATCTTGGTAGTCATCTTATGAACAAATTTTGAAGAGTGACATGTAGGAATACACAACACGATCCCACATACTGTGAAACTACTTACTTTCAATCAATCATCCTCTCAAGGAACTTCCTTAGGGCTTTGCAACATCATCACATTCCTCTATGTTTTAGCATGCAAAACTTTTGATCTAGATGCTTTAGCAAGCTTACAAAATAATCCCAACTTGTGCGGGTAGTGGTTGCCCAAGGCCTTAATCCACTAACCCCTATATATAAATTCTCTAGCTAACTTTGTATAAATACGGTAACTCATTACTTCCAAAACCATGCACACACTAAATGAACCATCACAAACATGTTGAATCTTGCAAAGTTAAAAAACATTGAGAATCATCCTTCTATGGGAAACAGAAGGAATGAATAGTATGATAATAGGTAAAATGATATCAAGTTAAGGTAAGGATTTGAATTGTTTTCACCATGAAGAAAGGTCTTATATGGAGACTTTGTGTTACCTGCAAATGGTAGGACAAAAAGAAACAACTCCCATTACAAACACAATGAATCAGGATAGGATTTTCTTCACTATAGATAAACAAAAGAATTCAAGCTTCAACCAAAGATGTGATGCTTTGGCTAGTTGAAATTCTGGCTACTTTAAGCAACCTAGATAAGGTCGTCGAAACTAATGCCATGACAAGAAGTTGGTGTAGTGTGGCCTCAATGCATACCTTGAAAGCAACCCGCATAGAAATTCAGAATAGGGCTTGGATGGATTTTGTTAGAATCTATAATCTAGACTCTAAGACTAGAATTGTTGGGCCCGGTATTTGCAACAATGAACAAAAAGCTAGTAGAATAATGCAAAGAGAAGAAAAGTATGATGAAACTGAGAATGACCTATTCATCTTAAGTAAATACTAAGAAAGTTGGATATTAACTAAAAAATCTTGCTTTTCAATGCCATGCATGAAGTGTTGGGGATAAAGGTGCCTTTGCCTAGCCGCCCGTGCATTACTACACTGACAGTACCACCCGTCACTGCACACTGCAGGTGGTCGATGCCCATCACCGTCACTTTATTCTTTATTCTTTTAGTGATAGTTTGAATAAAGGAAGGTCCGGTCACACATTGTGATTGTTGGAGTTTCCATTTGTGTCTCTCTCTCTTCTTGCTCTTGCTCTCCGCCATAGCTCACTTCCAAGCAAGCTTCGATCCTTCTCACCTTTCAACTTGTATCAGAGCTTTGGATTAGAGCTTGATCCTGCTTGGCCCGGCATTACTTCATCCCGGATTGAAGACCTAGAGCTTGGAGCTTCAATGCCAGTCATGGCTTCTTCCCCTTGAGGTAAGATTTCATCTCTCGCCTCTCCCCAGCCCTCATAGGCTCTTTGCAGGTGTTCCTTGGCTTCATTGGGCACCTTGTATGTCCCCCATTTGCCCCCTTATCCTCAACATAACCAGCAAGCCCCATAGTCAACTCACGTTTTTTCTCTACCTATTTCAAAATCTGGCTTTAAAATCCCATTTTTTCTCATATCTCGGGCATCTGGAACCCGATTTAGGCAAGGTAAGAGTCTTACTAGGGGTTTTGGCGTGCTTGGACGCGATGGCAACATCAGATCTGCCAAATTCTGATCATAGCATCTTCCGCAATAGATCTGAGTTGATTTATAGCAAGAAAATGTCATGCTCTTAGCTTATGTGATGCTCCCGAGGCTTGATATTTGATACCCAGATACTTTGGGGATGATTGCCCAATGTTTTGATATGCTTTGAGACTTGGTTTGAGCTTCCATAGCTTGATTTATGCATGGATTTACTGATGTACATTGTTTGGGCAGCAAGGTTTTATCAAGGACGGCTTATGCATAATGCTCTTTGTTGACATTCCGGTGTCCTGTTGGATGTATTGATGCTTGATCATCATGGTTTATGCCCAAATATGCTATTTGAGAGCTATTGAGGCTTGATTTGGATGCGGACACTTCGTTGTTGGTTGGGATTTATGCTACCTTGGTTGACATGTTATTTTACCTCGAGTTTGGTTATGCCTATTGGTTTTGGGCTGTCTTTGGGATATACAATGAAGTATTGACCTTCGGGGTACAACATTGAGCTTGTCTTTGGTTCCGGATCTTCATTTGAGCTTAAGCTTGGCTTTGGAATGCATTTGATGCTTCGTCTTGGATGTATATATGGCATGTATGTTACCTATGTCTAACCGGTCTTGATATGCTTGGCCTATGCCACTATTACATGCTACTTACATTGTTTGGAGCCGATTGCTACTAGTGCCTTGTCTTGGCTTGCATCTAGATTTCAGAAACTTACTTGGGATATTTCTTGGCTTGCCAAAGTTGTATTTGGGATACAATTGATGTTTATGGATGCTCTAAGAGTCTATATGCTCATGATGTCTTATTGATGTCTGGTCTTGGATCTTTCATCATTGGTGCTCTCATGTGCCCTTCTTGAGCCTCTTGGCTTGATCCATATGGCTTTTGTGCTAGTGGGAGCATCGTTGGATGTTTGACAGACATTGAGCAGGTGGTTTATGCTATTGAGCTTTGAGTCTTCTGAGAGTGCGATCTTCTTCACTTGGATGTTGCATGGTTGATATTTCGTGGTCCGCATACTACTTGGGCTGATTTGGGCTTCGCACTCCCTGAGCAGTATACCTCTTTGTGTCAGGTCTTGCCAGTGTTGTGTACACTTTGCCCTATTATACAGGGGGTGTGCCAGCTTACTAAAAAATTCATTTGACATGCTTGGGTGTTTGCTCGATGTCCATATGATTGTCATATGCTGATTTATCCCCGCTTGATCTTGGTTATCCTTTGACAGTCAGTGGTTGACTTGGTGTATTGATTTTGCCACAGTTTGCTCTCATTGTGCCTGGCCATAATTTATTATAGCAAGCTGTTACATATGGGGACTAATGTGGAAATTTCATGCTAAATCATCCTAATTTTAGGTACTTTTGATGGTACTTGGTGGGCATCTTCATTAGCTATCAGTTCGTGGTCATTTTGCCTTGGTTTTGGTGGTATTTTTGGCTGTTTACAACAGAAAACAGCAAACAGTTTTGAGCTGTCTGCACTATTTTGGACTACATTATGGATTCTTCTTCCACTGACAGTGCTATCTTCAACATCACTAAGCTTGATGGTATGAATTATGCCTATTGGAAGAGCCAAGTTTGACAGGTATTGGTGCAGAAATTGTAGATAAAGCTACTAAGGATGCATGATGAGCAGCCTGAAACTATGACTAATGATGAATGGGATGAGCTTGATGAGTTATGCAAGTCCACCTCATCTTGTCTCTAACTGAACATGTGCATTACAATGTGGTTGAGGAAGCACAGAGTGCTTGGTAGCTTTGGGATAAAATTAAGAACCTCTATGACAAGAAAAGTTTAACAAGTCAGATGTATTGGCTAAAGCAGCTTATGGACCTATGCATGAAGGAGAATATGACAATGTCAGCTCATTTGAGCCAGTTCCATGCTATTCTCAAGAACTTGACTTTGCAATTTATTACCTTTAATGATGAGATTACTCCATTGTTTTTGCTTGGGACTCTAAGTGAGTCATGGGATGTATTCCGCACTGCCTTATGTGCTCTTGCTACTATTTTGAACTTGCTTGATGTAGAGAGTGCTCTTCTCCAGGAAGAGATCAACCATAAGAACTTGGATGCCTCTCGTGTGTTGCATGCTTTGACTATTACAAGCAGAGATGGTAATGGCAAGAATGACCGTGGGAATGGCCATGGCAAAGACTCGTAGAAGTCTAGGTCTAAGTCACGCAACAAGTCTCATGGGAGAAATGCTAATGTGACTTGTCATCATTGCGGCAAAAAGGGTTATATACATCCACTGTGTCATGAGTTGCGCAATGAGAAGCACAAAGAGAAGGGAAAAGACGAAGTATAGGAAAAGTCCTCTGATCGTAGCATTATGCCTACGAAATCCAGTGTGAAAATCGAGAAGATAAACATCATGCAGACTAATGACTTCGATGAGGAGTACATACTTGTTGCAACTAGTTCTTGTGATGCTACGTCGTTGACCGATGTTCACTCTATGTATGCACAGTGCTAGCTTTTGGATTCTGGTGCTTCATTTTATGTTACACCATACCATGAGCGGTGCCACTCCTACCGCACTATCTCTAGTTTAGTTCGCTTGGGTGATGACAGGTCACTTGCTATTGTTGGCATTAGGGATGTACAGCTGCAATTTTCTACTGGCAGTACTTTTCTGTTACAAGATGTACATCATGTACCTGCACTTACACACAGTCTTATGTCTGCATGGCAGCATGATGATGCTGAGTTTCATGTTTCATTTGGAGATTATGCATGGAAGATCACCCGTGGCAGACTTGTGCTTGCTAGAGGTGCCAAAGCTGGCAGCCTCTATCCTCTTGTAGTTGATGGGTCCTCTGTTGACCATGTTTTGTCAGTGGGTTCCATCCCACATGTATCTCTTTGGCATGCCCGTTTGGGCCATATGTCCTTAAAGGGAATGAAAATGCTTTCTGGTTTGCAGTACTTACCGCCCCTTGACTACGTATGTTTCGATTCATGTGAGCATTGTCTTTATGACAGACAGACTAGGAATACACATAAGAAGTCTGATAGGACACGCATGAGTAAGCCCTTGGCATTGGTACATTTGGATGTCTGTGGGCCCATGCCTTGTCAGTCTATGGGTGGTGCAAAGTATTTTGTGACGTTAATTGATGTTTTTTCGCGTAAAGTCTAGGCTTACCCCATTAAGCTTAAGTCCAATGTCTTGCCTATATTTCAGAGATGGCTTGCATTTTTTGAAAACGAGATTGGGCATAGGATGAAATGCCTTAGGACTGACAATGGGGAAGAATATATGTCACGTGCTTTTGAGCAACTATGTGATAAGAGGGGTATTAAGCGTCAATTGGCTGCCCCCTATATCCCATCCTAGAACAGTTTGGCTGAGTGGATGAATAGAACCATCCAAGAGCATGTACACAGTATGCTTAGCCATGCAGCGTTACCATAGAGCTTTTGGGCTGAGGCAGTCAGTACAGTTGTGCATGTCATAAATAGATCACCTTCTAGTGGTTTGGATTTCCAGGTGAGGAGGTATGGACTGGGAAACCTCCATCTTATGCGCATCTATGTGTCTTTGGATGTGAGGCATTCTGCCATGTGCCCACAGACAAGCGTACTAAGTTGGATCCTAAGAGTGTCAAATGCATTTTCCTTGGCTATGGGGATACAGGCGAGATGGGTTACCGCTTCTGGGATCCGCAAGAGCGAAAAGTCATTCGCAACCATGATGTAGTCTTCCATGAAGACAAGATACATAGGCAGCCTGAGAAGGTGGTAGAGATATGCAGGGTTATATTCCAGGAGGAGACACATGCTCTTGCACAACCAATTGGACAGCCTTCATCAACAGCAGTTGGTACACATGGCCAAGGTGTTGGATCGGCTGCAGAGCCTGCCATGAGACGGTCTACTAGAGATAGACATCCACCTAATATATTTGAGCCCTCGATGCATTATGTCTTGGTTACAGATGTAGGAAAGCCTCTCACCTATGATGAGGCTATGCGCAAGGGTGACAGACACTCCTGGGAGAGGGCTATGCAGTCTGAGATAGACTCCCTGCACAAGAATATGACTTGGGATCTGGTTGCACTACCTCAGGGCAAGAAGTCTTTGCCATGCAAATGACCACGCTATGCTTGGTTTTGGCCTTAGTCGCGCAGCTTGACTTGGACTTGTATCGGATAGATGTCAAGACTGCATTCTTGCATGGGGATTTGCATGATGAGATATACATGGAGCAACCTAAGGGTTTTGCAGAACCTGGCAGGGAGCACCTAGTGTGCAAGTTGATGTAACTAAGGAGAGTCTCCTTGCTTTTAAATAGTACTCAACTAAAATTTGTCCAAAAGCAACAACAATGCAATGCCCATCTGTATGTCCAATGATGGTCGCTTAGGATCCAAGGCTATGGCCAAAGCCACTAGTACCCATTTGGATGAGATGCACACTAGCCACACTAGTGAGCTTGGTTACCCATAGGTGTACACCGAGGTTTGAGAGGCATTGGGAGGACGGTAGGGGGATTAACTTTTACCTTGGAACAACACACATGACTCTTGCATTGGCAATAACATGAAGAGTGATGCAAAGATCGAAGGTCAAAGCCATAATCATTCTACTTTACGCAAAGATACCCAATCCGAATCAAATCCATACTGCACTTGGTTCAAAGAGAATGGCTAAACCCACAAATAGAACAATTCAGGAGTGATTTTGCAATATGCCTAGGTAGGTAAGTTTACCATAGTATTTTTTGCCTGAGGCAATCACTACTACCGTACACTTGATCCATCAGTCCCCATGTACTTCTCTTGACTATCAAGTTGCAGAGGGGGTATGGTCTACAAAACCTCCCTCATATGCTCATTTGCATGTCTTTGATTGTGAGGCATCTGCCATGTATCCATGGACAAGTGCAACAAGCTAGATCCAAAGTCTAGAAAATGCATCTTTCTTGGTTATGGAGATGCATGTGAGATGGGCTATCACCTATGGGATTCACATGCTTGAAAGATTATCTACAATCCCATGATGTTTTTTTTCATGAGGAGAAAATGCATAAGTAGCTTCAGCATGTCATTGAGGTACAGAGGGTGATATTTTAGGAGAAGCTACTTACTACTGTATAACTAGCTCGATAGCCTACAATAGCAGTTGATGCTCTAGTAGCCGAGGTCCCTGATACTTCACCATATGATATTCTGGCTTCCCAGCCTGTGTTGAGGTGGTCTACTAGAGATAGACGACAGCCTGTGTGGTTTTAGTCCTCTACGAATTATGTTATGGTGATAGATGCTAATGAGTCTCATCCTTATGATGAGGCCATGTGTAAAGGTGATAGTCACTCTTGGGAGAGGGACATGCACTCAAAGTATGACTAACTATAGAAAAATTAGACGTGGGATTTAGTTCCCTTTCCTAGTGAAAAGTGTGTTTTGCCATGCAAGTGGGTGTACAAGTTGAAAAGTACAATGCCTCAAGCCAGCATACAAGGCTAGATTGGTTAATAAGGATTTCAAACATGAGCATGGTATGGACTTTAATGAAGTCTTTTCTCTAGTTGTGAAGATGACCATCCTATGTTTGGCATTGTCTTTGGTTGCTGACTTGGATCTTTATCAAATGGATATCAAGATAGCTTTTCTTCATGGGGACTTCATAATGAGATTTGCATTGGAGCAACCTAAGGGCTTTTGAGAACTTGGCAAGGACCCCCTAGTGTGCAAATTGAGGAAGAGCCTTTATGGCCTTAAGCAAGCACCTAAGGATGGTACAACAAGTTTGATGCTTTTATGCATTCACAGGGATATTTCCATAGTGATATGGATTTGTGTTTATGCAAAAGAAGGCTTGTGATGGTAGCTTTATAATTTTGGTCATCTATGTGGTTGATATGTTGATTTTGCTAGGAGTACTCATGATAAGCTTGATGCCTTGAGAAGTTAGCTCAATAAGAGCTTTGAGATCAAGGACATGGAATATGCTTCATATATTCTTGGGGTGTGCATTACATGTGATCGCTCTAAGGGGTTCATTTACTTATCACACAGAAGGAGTACATTCAGAAAGTCCTTGAGCAATTTCATCTACAGGATGTTAAGCCTATTGGCTATCCTTTACCTTCTCATGTGAAGGTTAGTTAGGCCGAGTGTCCATAGTCTAATGAGTAGAATACTGATATAGCCAAGATCCCTTATGCATCCACAATGGATGATTTAAAGTATGTCATGATAGCCACTCGTCTTAACATAGCATTTGCAGTGGGAGTTGTGGCACGCTATATAACTACACTTGGCCGATGGCATTGGGATGCCATCAAGGGTATCATGAAGTACCTGAAGGACACAATAACTATGTGCATCTGTTATGGTGGCTAGGATACAAGAGTCGTGGGACACATTGACTTTGATTATGGAGAACATGCACATAGTAGAAAGTCCACCTTTGGCTATGTCTTCATCTTTACTGGAGGTGTTTTTTATTGAATGTTTGAGGTGCAAAAATGCATGACTCTTATACTGCAACCACTAAGGCTTACAAGGAAACTCTCTGATTAGGCCATTTTTGGTAGCAAACCTTGGCATTACTGACGTAGTCCCTACACTGCATTTGGATTCTATGAGTGCTATTCAGTTGGCTAAGAATCCGATTTTTCATGTAAAAATGAAGCACATTGAGGTGCATTACCACTTTATTTAAGAGGTCATTGAGGAAAGTCTATAAAGCTTATCGAGATCTCAACTAACCAAAATCCTGCACATCTACTCACTAAAAGTCTCTCAATAGAGTGTTTTTTCTTCCTTAAGAAGTTGATGGGTGTTGGATGTGATGATGACTTCTCTTATCCTATTGTACTTATATACATTTATACTTTGTTACCTTTTTCTTATTCTCTCCTCACTAGGGATACATTCACCTTTAAGTGGGAGATTGTTAGGGGTAAAGGTGTCTATGCCTGCCTAGCCACCCATGTATTAGCTACACTAATAGTATCTGCACCATGCATTATTTATCCTCACTGTATATTAGTTACTCACATACTTGTAGACTATAAGTGGCAAGTGTCCATCACTATCACTTTATTATTTATTCTTTTAATGATATTTAAATAAAGGAAAGGCCCGTCACACATTGTGAATATTGGAGTTCCCATATCTTATATGTGTCTCTCTCTTACTTTTACTCTTTCCACTATAGCTCTTGCTTTTGCTCTGTGCTTCCACTTTAGGGCTCACTCCCTTCATACGATCCCTTAGAACCTTGTTCCGCTTACCAACAGTCCTCTTGGATTCATAGATGATTAGCCCATCCTTATCAAGGGAAGATAGTTTTTCAAGAACTTAAACATCAGGACCAATATACTTTTTGAGCTAAGGGACATGAAAAACATTGTGAATACGAGTAGTTAAAGGCAAATCAAGTTGATAGGCAAGATCTCTAACTTTTCTTGAAGTTTGATATGGACCATAATAGTGATGAGCAAGCTTATTATCTCCACCTTGAAGAGAAGCATAACGAGATATAGGTACTTTCAAGAAGACCTATTCTCCCTCTTCAAAGTTCACATGCCTTTGCTTATCAAATCAACATAAGATTTCATACTCTCTTGGGATTTTTGAATATCTTTCTTACATTGCTTCATTAGGATTTCCATATTTTCTAACTCTTAGCAAGAGGATTCATTCACTTCATCATGAAATAATGCTAAAGGTACTTAAACCTTGTAGCCATATAAAGCCTCAAAGGGTGACATGCCTATACTCGTGTGGTATATGTTATTGTAGCAAAACTCCACAAGATGAATCCAATGATCCCATGCATTTTGTGTGTCATGGCAAAAGTATCGCAAGTGGACTTCCAACCACTTATTGACTCTGTCAATTGTTTGACCATCGGTTGGGTGGTGAGCTGTACTTGGAGTTAGTTTTGTTCCCATGGAAGTAAAACATTTTTTCCAAAAAATTTCATGAATTGTGTATCTCTATCACAAACAATCTTCATAGGTAAATCGTGAAGTCTAAAAATTCCTTCCATGAATTGATCTGCCACTTATTTGGCTAAATACTAGGTTTTGTGGGCATAAAATGGGCTGATTCAGTAAGGCGATGAAAAACCACAACAAAATTACTAGTCCAACCATGCTTAGTCCATGTTGATATCAATCCATTTACTATGTGAAATGGGTAATGGTTGAAGTAGACTATTAGACAACAAATTGGAATCTTTATTTTGTTAGCATGGTAAGCATTGCATCATATACCAAAGTCCTTTCCAATAAAAGTATTTATGGATCTTGTCAAAGGTTTTAAGCAAACGTATATGCCCTACCAAAGGAGAAGAATGCATCTCTTGTAAGATCCTTTGCTTAAAAGATGATTGAGAAGTCAAATATACTCTACCTTTGAATCAAATAAGTCCATTTTGCCACTTGAAATTGGAAAATTTAGATTCATTGCCTTGCTATAATTTCTTCATGATGTTGGCTATTTGCTTATCTAAGAAATATTCTTCATGTATGCCTTGGATCCAATCTTTGTAAAAAGTAGAATTAGTAGAAACGAAACATGCCAACATCTTAAATCATGTATCTGCCACTACATTATCCTTGCCTGCCATATAAGAGATCTCAAAATCATATCCTTGTAATGTAGCTAACCACCTTCTTTGCTTAGGAGATAGATTAGGTCATGAAAGAAAATATTTTAACACTCCGTGATTACTTTTGACTTTGAAATGACTACCATTAAATGTAGTGATACCACTTCTTAATGGTATGAAGCATATAATCAAAGAATACCTAAGCAAATCTATATAAGAATGGTTGTAGAACCTTGTTCATGAGAGCCTAGAAAGTAGCAGGTGCATTGAAAACACTTGTTTCTCCTCTTCTTCTCTTTCACACTTTGACAACCTATGAGGGGGTTTGTTGATAGGTTTAGTGTAAGGTGTCAAATCAATAGGATAGTCCATTTCTCTCTTAGGTAGTAATGATGCCTAGACTAAAATATGTCTTTAAACTCTTCCAAAAGTTTACAAAGACATAGATCATGCTCTTTAGGTGCTAAAGATTGTTGATTTTCATCCACCTTTGAGAGAAAAAGTGTGAAAATGCAAGACATTGCATTGATCTCTCTCTCTTTATCTTCTTTTTGCTAATTACTTTCACTTGTTTTCTCTCTATGCCATTAAGTGTTACTTGCTGCCCCTTCCAAGTAGACTCCATAAATGTGTGATTAAGATCCAATGAAAACTTTTCACTCTTTTAAGTGGTCATATTTCCAAGGATTCTTTCCTTGATATTAAGGACACTTTTGGGTTGCATCTCAAGAATCCCTCGTGTAGGCATTAAATTTGATTGTCATCAATACATGGTTAGGATTTGGCAAATAGGCTTTTAGAAGATTGATGCAGAATATATATCCTAAACCTTACGGTAAGGTGCAAGTGCAACTTATAGCATGCTCTCCTAGAAACTTAACCATCTTGTAGGGACAGTAGTATCTTGGGCTAAGCTTCTTAAATTTTCTTAGTAATAGGTAACTCTTCTTAGGTTGAATCGATAGAAATACTATATCTCCCTCCTTGAATATCCACTTAGATTTCTTTGGCTCTGCATATGCATTTTGGAAATCTTGACAAATTATCTTAAGTTATTCTTGCATCACTTCCAACATTCTCTTAGTTGCTTCTAGTTTAAGTGTGGAATCTGAGAATTTAAGAAGAGATAGGAAATCTTGGCCATAGAATGCTTGAAAAGGATTTATTCCAATGCTCTAGTGATACGATGCATTGCATGCAAACTCCACTAGAGGTACTCAATCCACCATTTAGATTCTACGTTTTAAATATGCTCAATGCCCCACCCTCAATAAGGTGCTACTAATGATCCATGGTGATCTAAGTTTTAAAGCCCCCATTTGAGGAGAAACCATGTGTGAGCACGAATATTAAGTGGATTCTGACTTGTATGTCATTTGAGGTCTATGTGATTGGATGACAAAAATGTGACCTTTTTGGATCTAGCCTTTGGGTTAGATAGAGGAATTAAGTTGGTAGCAACTCAAGGCACAATGTATCCAGTTATCTAAGGGGGGGTGTGTAGGAGTTATCAGGGGGCCCTTATTTTGTGGTGTGGGGGCCGTAGAAGTGGCCCTTGGTTGGGGGGGGTCTCAAGGGGGCCAACAATGACCCTCTTGATGGGGATTTGGGGACAATGCCCCCGACCGATAAAAAGGAATATTCATTTGGCTAACTAGGAAAGGTTCAGGGACATGTCGACCAGATCACCTTCCTAGGATATAAATGGGAGACCTGTCTAGATCCATTATCAATCTACCTTTCATAGGAGGGGGGGTGTAGAAGTTATAGTTCTTCCACCTACCCTAAGCTCTTTGCCTACTAGATCGCCATCTAAACTTCATAATGGAAGCACATGGGTGGATTGAGCAATCTTTATATCAAATTCATTTGAAATAAAACAATCTCTGTTCTTCTCATATTTGTTGTGTGTTCTCTACTCCTTGCTCAAATTTTGTCTTACTATGCTCTGTAATTTTTACATGGTATCAAAATCCAAGGGGCTTTGAGGAGTGAAGAGTACACGAGAGGCAAGTGCTTCAATAACGAAGAGGAGAAATGTCATTTCCTACATCAAATAGCAATGCTAGTGCATTATATGGTGGTATTACTATTCTGACAATTCAAATACTGAGGATTCATCTACCAATCTTCAGCGAATGCAAGTTAGATGGTACAAACTATACTTTGTGGAAGTTTAAAATCACAACTATCCTTGATTTTTATGAGCTTCTAGAGACGATGATGGGGATAGACCCAAAATCACAACCCACCCTTGAGCCGATTTGAGTGTTATGATTTCTTCAAATGCAGATTTTCTAAAAGCTTGGAAATAAATTGTTTATCTTAGTTACAAATTATTCTGATAGTCACATTGGTTTTGTAGTGTTAAAGGAGATGCATAAGCAAGGTATAGTTGCTCACCTACCTATAGTAACTAAAATGAAAGAACCATGTGAAACTTGTATGATGGGTAAGCAACAGAAAAAGACATTTCCACAAGAAAGCAAGAACAAAGCGAAGGCTCCTTTAGAGTTGGTGCATGATGACTTGTGTGGTAAAATGCCCACAAAAGCCTTGGGAGGATCTTCTTATTTTATGTTGATTGCCGATGACTACAATAGGAAGATGTGGGTGTACTTCTTTCGTGATAAGGCTAAAGCTTTTGATAAGTTTAAAGAATAGCTAAAACTTGTTGAGATTGAAACAGGGCAAAGTGTGAAGAAGTTTAGAACAAATGGTGGTGGTGAGTTCAACTCAAAGAAGTTTGAAGACTTTTGCAAGGGCAAAAGGATTAAGTGTCAATTGACGATGCCTTATACACCTCAACATAGAATGGTGTTGTTGAACACTAAAATCGAACTATTCTGGAAATGGCAAGGTGCATGCTTAAGGATAAGGGATTGCCTAACCAATTTTGGGTAGAAGCTATTAGTACTATAGTCTACATTCTCAATCAAAGTTACACAAATGCTCTGAAGGGAAAAACTCCTCATGAGGCCTATTTTGTTTTTTTTTTTTGTTCTTATGTGTTTATTTTTAATAGGAGATATAATATATATTTATTTTTTATTTTTTATTATGCTATGATATTTATTTTTTACTTTTTAATATCATTACTATTTATATTTTTATTATAAAATATTATAAATCTAATCTTATTTTTTATAAATTAGTTAATGATAATGTTTATGTTGTTGTTGTTCTCTCT